>NW_009725724.1:25515-44709 GCF_000703405.1 Apaloderma vittatum
CTTGAGCAACCAAACTGCAGCTGTGAACGTTTTTCTCAAAAATCTCTCTTCCTCCCACTAGTCAAACAGTAATTGCGGCCCCTGTGGTCCTGCAAAGACAAAGAATCGTCCTTTCACTCTAGCACCTCAACCTAAACAATCTTCAAAATCAATGGATCTCAGCTAAGGAATGCTGAACTTTATAGCTCCTATGCAAGTGAAAGAACCCCACCTCCTTCTTCCCTTTTAGCAGCTTTTCCAGATCTTTCCCGCTGAATCATAATCATCTATTTACTTTTTAGTAAAAGGTTAAACCTTTTTTGGAAATGACAGCAAGCCAAGGTACTGTGTTTTTTTCCACAATGCAACAGTTGATAATTGACTGCTTATGTAGTAATTGCTCTATTTATAGTGATTATTTGCATGAGAGAAGTGATTGACATCACCTGGTATTAATGATAGAGGGTTTATTTCACATTTATGACCTAAAACTCTTACATAAATAATTTTCCCTTCCTAAGATGCTCATGTTCCACAGTCTTAGGAATAAATCTATGAAATGAAATACCAGTCTTATCTTTTGTACATTAAGTATCCAACAAATATTACTTCTACATTCTTCTCTGTCTAAAAAAGACTCTTCCCAGTAACTTAGGACAGCAACACTTAGCAGCTTGGATCCGTGTTTTTCATGCTGTTTCACCTGCAAGAATTGCAGCACAGTACGCATTACACATTTTGCATTTATACATCTTTTCCATGCCTACATCCTAGAATTGTAGCTTATAGATACTACACTTTGAATGGTGACATAAAGCGACACTTTAGAGGAATGACTAAAAATATATCCTGTCTTTGAGTTCATTTGTCAAACTAATTTTTAAGAGATGAGAGTTGGAACATGATTACAACTAATCCCCGACAACACCGTCTTCTTACTAGAGGCCGAGCCTATAAATGAAGGGAAATGCGCCTTTCTAAATAAAGGACTTGTTCTTCCACACCACAGGAGGCACTTCCATATTGTTAAAGAAGTTATTAAAAAACATTACAAAATCAAAGACAATCAAAGACAGGGATCTGCACTTGCATGGCACTGTCTTCTTAATGCCCTCACAATCAAAACTTCCTATTTTGGGATGTTATAGTGGGATGTTACGGGAGGGATTGATAAGACTTGTGTAAAGCTTAACAATTTAATTCAAGGCTCAGCTTCCCGTTTTACAAGCTACTTAGGAAGTACTAATGCCTTTGCTGCTCACAATAAACCTTTGAAATTTATCAAGGAGATAGCCTAAGGGTTAAAGAAAACATGTCTTTTCCCCTTATGAGAGCTTATTTAGTTTCAGGAGAGCTTCAGCACAGAATTTTGCTTCCCGCTCCCCACTCCTTTCTCTTGGCCACACACAGGTGTCAGCACAACACAAGTAATGCCCAGTTAGGGGGGACTTGAGCCGGGCCCCCTCTGTGCCACCCCAACTGAGGCCCCGTGAACCTGCGTTGAGCAACCACCGACCCTGCAGAGGGGCTGTGAAGAGACAGATGGAGGTGGCGAGAAAAAGCTTCCCGCAGAGCCACCGCCTTCTCTAAATTTAAAATGCAAGAACTGAACTCGCAGCTTTGCACCAGCAGCTGCACCAGCTGTTTTGCCTCTTCCTACTCCAGAGAGCACAAAGCTGCACCTTCTGGGCTCCGGGACGGAGACCTCAGAGGGACCCCTCCAGGTACTCGCCCACCACTTGGCACCTGCACTCCACTTGCTCTCCAGCTGGCTCACCTCCTTCCACATCGCCTAGCCCAAGTACAACTCATTGCAAAGAAAACTCAGGTTTCAAATTATCCTGAGACTCCTGATAGGGTTCATTACAGCTGCATATGTCACCATGGGCTGTGCCTCATAGAATTTCTCAGAAACCGAGTTCTAAGTCCATTAACACACTGATTCCTAGTTACAGGTAGACATACTCAATCCTAACGCACCAGTGCAACTCATTCGGGTTTTTTGTTGTGGCTTTAAATATTCTGTTGGCACCTTTCAAGATTACACAATAATACTCTTTAGTAAGTTAAAATTTATTTTCAAGAACAGGAATAATGATTAGGTATAAAGCAGAACATCTGAGGTGCTTTAACAAATTAAGTACCCATCATGATACTAAGCCAACTGTTAGTTCTCTAAAATTAAAAGCAGACAAAACAATTGTTAAATCATGTTTGTGAGTATTGGCAAACCTTGAAGAAAAACCTTTGCTTCCCTCTCTCTATACACTTTTTTTTTCCCCTAGAGGCACTTTTCATCTGTTACTCTGTATGGAATCAACATCCATTATATGAAAAGACAGTGTCTTAATCAAAATTACTTCCTATACAAGTCTATTTAATACAAATTCATTGTTTTAATCTAGTAAGTGCAATATTCATGAAAACTAAATGGTGTCTATTATTCAGTTACTGATGCCCTTCTGTACCTTACAGAACTATTTCTCTTAAAGCTGAACAGACTTTAAAACACAGGAAGAAACTCAATGGCATTTTCTAATGCAATCAAACATGGTTAGGTTGATACCATCAAAAAGCTCTATTTGCTGTGTGACCTACACACCACTCCTGAAATATCCATTTTATGCAAAAAAAAAAAAAAAAAGAAAAAAAAAAAGAAAGAAAAAACAGAATGATATGACTAGGACATTTAACAGGTATAAACCATCGTTTAACAAAAATCAATATATGTTGTGAGTAAGCAACTTCTAGTTGAACACTGTAAGGAGATGCTTTACCTGGCATAGCCACCATCGTTTAACAAAAATCAATATATCTTGTAGTGAGCAAGCAACTTCTAGTTGTACACTGTAAGGAGATGCTTTACCTGGCATAGCTTTAGAGAACATTTCACTTACTACGTATGTTCTGAAAAGAACTAATTAAAACAAAAATAACCGAGGACTAAATAGCTGTTGTGATACTGCGTGACGAATTACTTTTTTTGTCTTCATTACACTTCTAAATATGCAATCATGTATTACTTTGGTCAGTTGGACTCTTGCCTCAGTGCACAAATCCAGAACACAGAACAACAGACCATTTAGGTATATTACTGCAGCATGCACTTATTTCTTGAAAATGACAGTTTTTACTAAAGAAAAAGAGGAATGGTTCCAGTTGTTAAGACTGAAAATGCAATCCAAATTTTTCATAGATCAATTAGAAACTTCACCTGTAATGACATCTACTGAAAAATATAAAGTCTTCTGTGAGTGGGACCCCTAAGTTCCTCCCTTAGATGTCTCGCTCAGACCAACACCCTCATAAGCATGATTCCTTTCATCTCCCATCTGAACTCTGTTCTTCACATAAAGCCAATTTATTGGACTTCTTCCAGAAAACAATCCTAAAGATCTCCTAACGCTACTCCGACTCTCAGCCCCACTGCTTCTAAAGTCATTGAAGTAAGAGACTCAACTCTAATTTGCACCTTTAAGAGCTTCCCCATTGGAAGCCTGTGTCCAGCAGCGTCTCCGAGTAACTCAAAGCGCATTTTTCCTAACAAATTTATTTATTCAAACAATCAAACTCACAAAGGATTGCTTTCATTTGTACCAATAGTTCCCGGCAATCATTTAAAGATAACTCCCTCGGAAATATGCCTCATCCTCAGAGTCTGCCTGTCCTCATAATCAGGCTATGCTAGGAAAAAGTTTGTTGCTGCTTAAAAAATTTATCTCTTTCCTTCAGTCTTTGTGAACAAAGTGTGTAATGCTGGGACACAGAGGAGAGGAGAAGAAACAACCAACTAGTGGTCCAGTCATGGCCGTAGATACCCTCTTGAAACCATTTATCCTGAGTCATTTTACCTCTGGATGTTGTTTCAGTCATTAAGAGTCTAAAAAATAAAAGCAATTTATTACAAAGCAAAGTCACTGAAACACACCTGATTAAAACCGAGGTTTTTCTCATTTCTCTCATCTTTCTCTGCCAAGTCACACCGTTGCCAAGCCTGGCAGGAGAGGTGCAGCAGGGCTGGTGGCATCTCCAGGAGCTGCCATGGGGGGACAGATCAGAGCTCACTCCCACGGCTGCGACGGGAGAAACTTGTTCCCCCTGCCCTTTCTGCCAAGTGAGTCTAAAGAATGTAACAGCAATACCTCTACATATTTCACATCACACACATCAATCTCTTCCAGGTTATGAACAGCATTTTAATATTTATATTTGTTTAGAAGCCTTTCCTTCCCTAACACCTTTATTTTTTCTGGTCTGGTGCCATCTTCAATTGCCCATTACCTGCACAGCCTCTGCTAGATCAGGGCAGCACTCTCTGGCTTCTAATGGTTAGCGTTAGATTTCTTAAACTCTAAAAAATCAAATGAAGCCACGCTCCTCAGGTACTGAATGCAATAGGGAGAGCCTATTTCAATTCCTTTCACTGAAATCTGAGGGAGAAGAAAGGAGAATTTATTTTGCCTCTGCAGGGAGCTGCCATGCTTAATGGTCGAGAAAAACGTCTCGGACCTCTTCAGGTGCCTCCCTCACTAACGGTACCCAGTCGTGGAAGGTAGCCACGGTGGAGTTGTATTCATCTGAAGATATAAGCAGGACAAGTAACAATAACAGCTGTCATTAGACCGAATTACACGTTAAAAAGCAACATCGACAAACAAGCTGTGATTTTTAACAAAATCCGCATTCCTCCTGCAACTAAGAAGCTGTCACTGAAGTTTCAGCCCCCTGACCCGCACAGTTACCTGTAACACCCTTTCACTTCCCATTGTCACCTTACAAGAATGCATATATTCTTTCACACATGGGCCAAACCCTGCCATTTACAAGCCTTCAGACTAGAGATCTCCTCAAAATCTAACGTGAAAAGCACGCGTGCCCCTCAAGACACATTGCTGGCAGCAAAATCTGTGGCTACTGACAGCAGAACTGTCTGACAGGGTAATAACTACAGTGTATGACTACGTACATGATCTACACTAAAGTAATATTATCAATTACAATCAAAATTCATGAAGCTCTACAAAATGCCAGCTCAAGATGATTTAAGTGCCATCTTACATTCTAATATTTACAAGCTACTGTTTCACAAAACGAGTAGGATAGATTCAGTACTCTCACATTTACTTCCCGTGGAGGCACTAGCGAAAGCACTCCAAACTTTTACATTAAGATGGTAGTTGAAGGGTGCTGACAGTTTGAACCTACATCCTTTTATTCAGAAAAGCTTCTAATCCTGAATCTCAGTTCTTTGTTTTAAATCAGGGAGGTATTGATTAACTGTGAGATTGAACGCGTCTTAGCGGTGTCTGAGTCAGGTATCCACTATGGAATTAGGACAGTTAAACACTGGAATCGATCCTCTCATTGTAGAGCCACAGCTGCTGTGGCAAGCAGTTTCTCTAAGCTATTAATTTTATTATTAGCACACCTGGAGACATTGTTTCCCTGAGGGAAAAGCAATTCAATTGAGTATGCGGCAACGACTAGTGGCATATGATCAATGAGACAGCTGGGACCACAAGCTTGCTCTTGGAGCTCGGGGTGGGCATGACAAAGTAGTCTGTAAAGCAGTGACGATACAAAGCAATACTGCTTTATGTTTTATGCACCTCGCTGTAAGCATAGACAGACCTTAGAGTTTCCAGTGTCTGGCACTTTAAGCCTTTCTGGAGTAGTTCATAGGTCTCGGTCTTTTGAAGGTACCTTCCCTATGACATCTGGTATCAATTGATGATCATCCTCTTCCATCATTCCACTGTGCCTCCACGGGAGCAATATGCCACCTTTCCTTAAAAGGCAATGGCAATGCTTGTTGGACATAGAGGAGAAAGAGTAACTGCAAGTTTTGGAATATTTACGTTTATTTCGTAAGCGTTTTAACAATGAAAATACACAAAGTCCAATAGGCTCGGCAGAAAAGCCTCAGCTAAAAGTGACTTTCTAATCACAGAATAACTGTTGCAAAAATTCTGATTCCGCAATACTTGAAAATTACTCAAAATTTAAACATAAGAGTCAGTAGAAATTTAGAGGAAAGGAGGATAAACCAGGGCCCGCTCAGGTATTACAGGGATATATAAATGATGCACCAATATTTCCACACCTGCTCACTCCTCCCCAAAAAAATGAAGACATATTAGCAGAACAAAAAAACAAGCCTCTCATAAAAATAAACTGAAGATAACACTGCATCTGACAGAAACTGTAAAGCTACAATATCCCTTGCAGATCTTTGAGGAGCTTCAGATCATTACCCTGTTTCCTTCTGAATTGCCACTGGAGTCAAATAAAAATTCTTTGTTGTGAAACCTTGGAAGAGATGCTGCACATCTTGTAAAGACCACAAATTCACAGAACTATTTAGCACTTAAGACTTCCTGAAAATTATTAGGTCAAGTTGGTCTCCAGACCACTGTCCAATTTATGTTTATTGACCCTGGGTTTTATCCTATAATGTTACAATTCTGAAGACAAATACAGTCCCTACAAATCACTCAGAAAGAATGCTACATTTTAGATGGCAGAACGAGAAATCAAAATAAGAACTACTTTGGAGACAAACCAAATCTATTACCTTTCACATACAAACTTACATGTTTGCTTTTCAAGTGTAGTAAACTGTCTTATTTTAGGAAATAAACCGCTATAGAGCAGCAATTTAACAGCAGATTCTATTCCAAAACACCAAATATTTTTTTCTGTAACTTAGTCTAATGTAATTATTGCAATACCATTACTGTCTGAAAATTCCTCTCCTAACCCAATCTCCAATCACAGAGATGCTACAGACTTATTGTCATTTCACAGGCATCAAAACCTCAGTTAAAATGAATCTAACTTGCTCTTCTAACAAGTTCTGACCTAGGATTTTATTTTGGTTGCACAACCCAAACACACGCAAAAAACAATGAGGAACTGCCTCAGATAAATGTGTGCTTAGTTTTCAGTTCCATCCCACTCCACCTCTTTTCCTCTTTAGTATTTGGCCTAACATGATCTAGGAGGATGCAGATACAACTATTGTGTCTCTTGTTTTTCTGCCTGCTCAGTTTGTTTTTTATACATTTGACTGGTCATCAGCAATCATCTACTAAATATTCTCTGACATGTTTTGGGGCCTTTTCAACATCAGGCTAAACACCAAATATTCAGTATCTGCTTCTATGTACTCTCCAGGAGAAGAGAAAGTAAATTTCTTAGGTTTAAAACGTATACTGTATATCCATCTTGTTTATATAAATAAGGGATTTTTCCTGTTGTTTTTAAAAAAAGATGAAAATACTCAATCAGCATTCATCACTCTGTGTGGTTTTCTAGAAGGGTAAATTGCTTCCTTAGTAAAATTATCAATATTATCATCATCTGATACAGACTAAAGCTCAGTGACCTGCATTACACACGATGAAACACCACGGTTTGGTCCGAATCCTTGTGAGGCAGAGTAGTACAAGGAATAATATAAAAAGAAACTGTAGTAAAAGAGAAAAATCACCAAGTGAATCCTTCTGTCTTCAATAAGTATTTCATAAACAGAAATGTAAAGGTAGGTTTACTTACCTTGAGAAAGACGCTGGACAGGAACAGATACAACCCAGACTGACAAACAGGCAACATCCAGCTATCAGCTCCCAGTCTGTGTAACCACTGACACTCCTTTGTAGGCGGGTATCAGTCATTATTAAATACAAGTTTTTACTAATTCCAAGAGGGACTATCTAATGTCGAAGGTACATCAGGACCCTGGATCAAGCTTGAATGAACCCACAACCTGTCCGTAGCATGCAATGGAGACCTCCAGCGACTGCAACCTAATCAGCCCCACCACAACAGCTATTTCATGGTCCTGCCAGCAAAGGCGGCAGTTTTCACAGAATCACAGAATGTTCGGGGTTGGAAGGGACCTCAAAAGATTGTTTAGTCCAGCCCCCTTGCCAGAGCAGGATCACCTACAGTAGGTCACACAGGAACGTGTCCAGGCAGGTTTTGAATGTCTCCAAAGAAGGAGACTCCACAGGAGCTTATAAAATATCCTTTGAGCAGGTAAGTAGTAAGAAGAAAAAAAAAATGGGGAAAAAAAATAAATAAAAAATCAGGCATTTCTAAGGCCAAAAGATGAGCAGAAAGCGTATGTGCTGACTGGTTGTTTTCACCTAGAAGACATGTACCCCCTGCTCAGTCCCCAAGAGCCTGACAGAAATTGGTCTGCACTCGGAAATACAACTTTCTGCAGCTCCTGCGAGTACACTAGTAAGATGGTGTATTACGACAAGGGACGAGGTGAGGGTCTTTTGGATACACAAAACAGATACACGCCATCTGTACCCTCTGACTTACAAGCTCCTGTTTGGTGTCCCCAAAGGGAAAAGGCACCCACTCCTCTGAAGGGTGCTCTGGAGCCACATCTCCTCCCACTTAGTGTCTGGCACTCAGAAGAATACAAAGATACAGCCACACCACCTGCTGTCATCCCTGTCTCTTAGCCAAATGCAACACACAGCAACTTCTCATCCCATGAAACACTGCCACTCTTTTTAAGGTATGGTCAAAAGGCACCACAGAACTGGAGATAACTGTTGTGGTCAGTTTGCTGCAAAGAGCTGGTTATATTCTTTATTACAGTGTATATTCTTTATTAGAGAACAGAGGTAGGATCCCAAAGAAGGTAGCAATGATGTAAGAGACACAGAAGTAGGAAAGCTTTAGTAATCAGGAGGGGAAGCAGAAAGAGGGGGATGGTGTGTAGCTCCATGTTAACACACTGCAAGAGCCTTTAACACCACCCTGAGGTGGGGTTTTGCAACTCAACCATACTCAAACCCTCCTCAGTCCATCCATTCACAGTCCACAAACTCAGCTGCTGTACTACAGGCTGGCAATCAAGGGCGACAACACTCCATCCCATGCAATTTCCATTTCAGGTTTTGATGAGAAAACATTGATTGCAAGCACGATGAAATTCCCAGATTTTAATGATTATTTAATATGTTTTAAATTAACCTACCATTATTGCCACTTCTGCGCTAAAATCATTCTGTCGGCCTACTGTATCCATGTCTAATTTGTGCAATCAAGAAATGAAGAGGCTTGGGATTCACTACTCTGATGCTGACGAGCTATTTCACATCATCTTATCTTTGAGCCATATTTCCCAAATCAGTCAAAGACTCTTGGTTACTAACCAAGAACCACCAGGTATTCGAGACAGCAGATGTTGCAGCAAAACCAAGAGATAACCTTTATCCTTCAGTTTCTAGTATTTCAGAAAGTGAAATAAAGTAACAACTTTGTCATTCACCATCTGCATGTATAAAAACTTGTGGGGTGAGGAGAGACCTAACTGAAAATTTTAGTTACTTTGGTTACTGGAATTTTGGGATCGCTGCCTCAATTTTCTGCACAGAAAAAACTAGAGATGTCTTCATTTCAGTAAATTTGAGACTGTGCAGTCCTGCAGTCAAAATCTTTAACCCCAAGCTTCAGCACTACAGTCAGTATGATCTTGTATACAGGACAAACAAGACCAAGTGTTTTGAGATTTAGTTAATTTCATTTACTAACAGAAATGAAGGTCCAAATTAAGAGTTATTCTGCCTGTAGCACCCGTCTGATACACTTCACAGAAAGAACATTAACAGCAGAAATTGCTAGCATGGAATACGTGTTCACAGCAAAGTATGAAACTCAAAATAACGCAGGCATTGCAAGAATACTAATATCATTAGCAGAGAACATCATTAACTAATGAGATTATGTATCTGTAGACAATAGACACTCCATTTTTTTTACACATTTAACCACGGGTCTGCCTAAGCACTGAATACCAATTATGCTGAATCCGGTGTATGGCAGAACCAGGAGGAGGTTCAGAGCACATGTGGGGACAGACCAACATCTGCATCTAACACAGGCAACCAGAATGTGCACATTCACAGAAGAGAACGATTGCAAGGAAGATAAAACAGAAAGCTTAATCCCAGAGATTCAAGTTCACCAAGTAATCCATTCCTGTCTTGAAGACTTATGTAAGAATTCTCCCCAGCTGTTTACAACCCATATATTCCTCACTCAGAACAAGATTAATGAACAAAGTCTAAAAAAAAAAACCCTAATATTTTTCCTTTAATACTTGATGTACTTAAAGAAGTGTTGTATCATCTCACACAAGCAAGAAGTGCTTTAAATTCAAGCAAGGAATAAATGAGGAAGCTTCACCACATGGCATCCGGTCACTCAAATCAGGATTTAAAGGCAAGAGAATGTCATTTCACAGCTGTGTTTCACAGCAGTCACTTTTCCTGGTGCTAGAAAACTTATTTTATATTCTGGCAGCTATGTACTCATGTGAATACGCTTAGGAAGGCTTGCCTCCGGTCTCACTTTTCTTCTCTTAATGAGTTACTTCCTGAATTTTCACAAATTTGGTTAGCTATTCAACACCTACATCGTTTTCAAGTGACAATTTATTGCCAAATTACTTTATTTCTGCCTAGGGATGCCATCACATAAACATTTACATATCTCTTATAATTTAAATCAATTAATAGTCCCAACTGAGCTAGACTATTCAACGTCTTAAGCATGGAGTTAATTATTTCCTGAACTGGACCTTAAATTAAATTAATTAAAACTAATAAAAACGTCTTTCCATCATTTTGCACTGGAAATACTGGAAATATTATTCCTACATTGTAACACTGTCATTTATCCTCTTCATACATTTACATGCTAAAAAAACCCAACAAAACAACCAAAACCAAACAGTAAAGACTTGATTATTATGCTTTGGAGGGTATTTTCACTTTAAATCCATCTTAACTTAAACATCCAACATACTGCCCTGCTTTTACAGGTGCTGGCCATCCATATGTGAAAACCTGTCTACAGCGGTATTTTATTCACACATTTAGGGAAGGCAACAGGATTTCAGCTTGTAGGTGGCAGTTTAGATAGAGTGTAGCTTAAATAAGGTTGTTTTACAAAACAAAGCTACGTTGGGTATTGTTCGGAATTTTAAATGAAAAAAAATATCAAAACAATAACCACAAAAAACCCATAAATTTCTTCTTGCAACAGATAATTAGATGAAAATATACCAGGTGATAGTTATTAAAAAATAATCAATAATATGTTAAAAATAAATCTAATTTCTGACAGAGTACCTGAAAAATTACATGCGAGCATTTTCATTTGCCTGGCTGCAGACAACATAATTTACATCAGTGGTAACACAACAGTTCCTGGAAGCAGAGAAGCAAACCTCCTTTGGTAAATTTTAAGGTTTTTAAATCGCAGACTGAAATGCAGCAAAGCCAGTCATAGCTGTTGTGAGCAAAGAGATGCCTGAGCAAGAGAAATTTTCAGTAATTTAAATATCCTACAGTTTCATAAATCTTATACCATTATATTTGCATTTTGTTTAACAGACAGAAAAGGGAATGGGTAAGAAAATATTTTTTTTTTCTAACAACCGACCAGTTTTAAATCCAGCAAAATATGGTCATCATGTCTGAGCTGATCCTACGAGAGGAGACTGCAACTCTTCTCAGAGATCCATCATGATTAATTTCTAACCGGGAAAAGGTTCAGGGGCATATTCTTCACCCTTCAGAAAAGTAAAATTTTCACTGCATCTGGGGAGACGTGACCCATGGTTTCCCTACTTTTCCCCTGTGTCTCCAAGATGCATACTAAGTAGCCTGGTGGCTGCAGAATAAAATTATCTCTTGCTTTTGCTAGTGAACCAGCAGAGGACCTATCATGACGTGCAGTGCTCACCCATCCCAAGGACAAAAGGAGACACTGAACTTTCTTCTTCTCACCCTCAAACCCCTCAACCACTTCTTTCTCCCCCATTTGTCTGAAATGTTAAATTAAGAGTAAAATGAAAAGATAACTCAAAACTGCAATGCAGAATGAAGTATGCTGGCATCTATAAAAAGCATGCACATCCTATACAGAATTCACTCCATTTGTAATTATATCAAAGAAATTTGCTGGATCCTTTTCTGTTTGACTCCAATTACCTGTGCAATGCTTGAACTAAACTGGGGAGACATGCACAAACTGAAAAAAAAGGAAGTAGGTTCTTATTCCACACGGCTTTTCTGTCAAAGAAACGGGCTACTGTTCTACTGAGGTATTTCCACATGGGGTAGGTATTACTGGAAAAATGCATTAATGAGACAAAGTTTTAATTAAATAAGTCAAATGCCAAAATTCATGCTCAAATTAGGCAAATATTTGAGTTACTGCAAAAAAATGAAAGTACTGAAACGAAGAGGGCATTTTTGCATTTCCAGGTAGGACGTGAAAATCCTTTAAGAGTCCGACAAGTTGTGTTCACAGCTATCGGCCCCGGTGAGGCTACAGGAGAAGCATCTCTAAGTGCTGACCCCACAAACACTTCACACAACTCCACTAACACAGAGTTCTCACCTTAAATGGCACTTCTCATCATTCATAATACAAAGCCCTTGGACTACCTTGATCACTGAAAGACATACATGTACGTGGAGTTTTATAAACTATACATCTTCATTGTAAACGTTTTTTCCACTTGATAACTGTAGTATTTGAGTGATCGCAAATTAAGACATCATAAATTAAAAAAGATAATTTTATAGCTCTCCTAATACTATTATTTTTCACCCATTCTCCCCAGTACAAACAGATGGGGAGAACAATAACATTTTGAAGAAACTAGCTGTTCTATATACTGGATGTTTGTAAACACACCTTTTAAGACTAATGAAGAAAGATTAAGAAGGAAAACCATGAAATTTTGCAAACGTGAGAAACAACAGTTTGGATTCCTGCGAGGACTGCAAAATGACTACTATTAACAACAAATACCTATACTTTTTTTTTTTACTCACCTCTGTGTTTCCTTCCTGCCTCTATGGTGTATATTCTCACTGGATTTCAAAACACACTCTAATGTTCTAGAAATACATCTTTGAGGAAAGGACTTAGATATGTAATTTCTGCTGAACTGTTTTAAGTGCTGCACTGAATGACAAGCTGAGTATGCATAATTCAGAGGCTAGAACTAAGCTAAAGAGTACTTGGATGGCTGCAGGAAATAGGCAGCATATGAAAAATGCAGATATGGTGTGGGGTTTTTTAAAACAGGATAACAGGAAAAAGAAAAGATAAACACCTCCTATAAACTAATGGAAAGGGACACTCAAACTAAGGAAAGGAAATTCTGGTGTAAACACGCTGCATCGGCAGTCTGGTATGACTGTGTGGCTACTTGTACTCCATTAAGATATATGGAAATTTGACCAGAAGTGACAAAAACATTTGATGTAGTCTAAGAATACAATTAGTCAGTCATCTCAGATGACTTATGAAAACAGATTGACTTACTCTGCAGTAACCTGATAATGTGCCTGAAATGCTAACTGTGAATATAAAATGCAAGGAGGTGCCTAAGCACATGGGTTTGGTAGGTTTCTAAATATTTCAAATAAGATAGCTCTTTCCTTTGACTGCGTACATCAGGGGACACAATTATGGCACTCCCTTGGTCCTGAATGTAATAATTCTGCTCTTCCACCTGAAAACCATAATTTCACTATATGTTACTTCTGGTATTGCCTATAGATCTAACTTACCTGAGGAATAGAAAAAGAGTAACCTGAAAACAAGGTACACTTATTCCCCTAGTCCCTAGCTGATGAGAAGTTAAGTCTCCATGTTTTAAAGAAGACAGTATTACCAATGTGTGAAGAGAACAGTTAGAAAACGAAAGGTGGTGAAGTCCTTAGGTATTTGATGAAATGGGAATGAATGATTGCAGACTGCACTCTGAGAATTAGTACTTTCCACATAGAGTTACCTGCCTCTGGCCTAGGTGTAGAACAGAGGAAAAAAGGTAATTTTTGAATGCAGACTGGAAAGATTCTTCAGTGCTACTGTAACCTGTGAGGTTACTGGAAGACACCAAGGCCTGCTGCTATGTCCTCATCCTCCTTTGCAGGGAGAAAGCCTACACACCCTACACGTCTTGGTTGGGTATTGCTGGGTCTCTCAGCCCCGTGATATGCTAAATGAGAATGAACACACAGAAAACTGATGGAGGGAAGACTGCTGTGAGTATGCAGGGGCAGCTATGCATACGAACAACTACAGAACTTACACAGGCACCTCTAAACAGGGGCTAGGGCTGGTTACGGCCGCACATGGCTCTAGTGTCCAACAGCTCAGCTGTTGCGGCCAGACTGAGAGAGCAACGCAGGCGTGGGACTGACGCTGAGCAGAAAACAGATTGTTTCAGTCACATGGATCCTTCTGTTGCCTATTTGTACACGCTACAGAATCACAGAATAGTTGTAGCTGGAAGAGACCCTGAAGATCATCGAGTCCAGCCGTTGTCCCAGCCCTATCAACCCACTATGAGCTTGAAGGGTGTGTTTTGAGAGTAAGGTTGCACTATGAGCCACAGACCGGTTCTGCATCAACCCCACTGCAGTGTTAAGATGGCTTGCTACTAACCTGTGAGGCTTGGCTGAAAAATTAAGAGCCAGGAAGGAACACAGGATATACATTTTTGGCAATATATGAGCAAATTGTTCCATGTTAAAGTTTTAACACTGTAGTTTCCATTTAAGATCGCGTAGAACTTTTTTTCTGTATTATTTCATTAAGGTCTAATATACACTGTTATGGAATTTTTCCTATCCATGAAAAGCAGACATGCTTAGGATACAGTGAGCAGCTGTTTATTAACTCAAAGCATTTTTACACCGTAGTTAGGAACAGGAAGCAAAGAATTAAACTGGTAGGGAATTTAGACCACATCTAATTTCACAAGTTGGAATTTATCCAAGACACTGCATTTAACACCTTTACTCCTGTAAACAGTGAGCAAGTTCTTTAACGACCACAAGTGGTCAAGACCTGTGTTTCAGATCTCACCAGACAGATAGGCTAATGAGATTTCCACTAGTAGCAGGTCTTGCTCAGATTGACAGCCGCTATCCCGTAACATTTCCACATTTTCAATCCCTGAAGGAACCAAGTAGCAAAGCTGTGCAAAAATGATAATACAGAACATTTTTTTTCCCCTCCAAATCTCAAAGGCAGTTTGACTCAGGGTCAGGAGGAGCTTTAAGTGCACATATGCATCAGTTCTTTTATCTTACATATATTTTGCAATCCCTGAAATACAAATACACACAAACACCTCTCTGAAAGCTTCGACATCAAAAACCCCCAGACATTATTTCAATATATCATGACTATAGGATATACTTTACACAAATTTAAAGGATTATTACTCTATCTATGCCTTTCATACATAAACGTGTGACACATACACAATGGACTGGACTGGCTCAAAAGGATGTGCTTTGCACTAGCTACAAATAACGCAGATGCAAAAAAAAAATTAATGCTAGCATAAGAATCAAATAATTACTCAGAATGTTTCCCTGAAACACAAGGACACCATTTTTATACAGTGATTACCACCTCCCACTTTATCAGTAACTCAGTAATACTTTTCCGTGAGTATTAACTAAAAATAAAGCCCCAAACCCTAAACATAGCTCCACGTAAACCACACCACGACTCAAGCACACAGCTGAAGCACTCTCAGTGGCTATGGAATGACTGTCGCAGAGAAGTCCTTAACGTGTAGAACACGGGCTGCCTTCAGTCTGCTGCAATTATTCAACTCAGCCCATGATCTACACTTGGAAATCTTTTTTTCCAGGACAGAGAAGGTCGGAAACACAGATTAATGGGCTGGCACCAGTATCTCCCCATTCAGAAGTGACATCTTTCACAGCAGCACCTCCCGTACAATTCTGGGAGGGGGTGGCAATGAGCTGCAGGGAAATGACAGGCCTGGGAATACGATGGATACAAGTCCTGTTGTAAGCACTTACTACTGCGTACTTGAAGTACACAAGACAAGCACTACATACTACACGCACACGTACGATACAACAAGGACCTCGAGGCAGAATGATTTCCAGCCATGGAATAGCAAAATGAATCTTCTACATACCTCTCCTCTAACACTATAAAAAAAAACCAACTTCATGCCTTGGTACAAACCTTCAAAGAAGCCGAATATGTCCATAAAAACACAGTATTGTTTCCCCTAAACTGTGGATTCCTGTATTTGACCAATCGTGCTATGAGTATGCTGCACGTATGACTGGTTTTAATGCACAGCATCAATTTAATGATTTTTGTTAAAATTACTACTTTTTTTTTTCAATCCAAAGTTTCAACACAGTTTAGTAACTCTGAAGAGCACGTGGGTGGCTTTTGCATTTATTTATTTCTACTTTTCTGGCGCAGTCTTATTAATAGGTTTATGTAACTTACGTAACAAAGGCAACAACTGTTCAGTTGCAATTTACAAACATCCTGTCTCCTTTTTTTCTCCTCTGAAAATATTATGAATTGCATTTCAAACGTAGATAAACACACTTAGAAAGAGGCAACAGACATTCTCCATTTATAAACACTAGTAAAAATGAGTATGGTCTCAGAAATGTTTTATGTATACATACCTATACTTGCTAGTATATAAGCACCTTCTAAAAAGTTTCAACTACCTAAATTAGCAAGGAACTCATCTGCCACCTACATGTTGCATTTTAAGCCAGTATCTCTCCAGTCCACCCTTCCATGCCTAGGTTCATCCTCAGACTGAATTATATAATAGATAATGAATCATATAATTAATTATGCTAGAATCTATCAGACCTGCAATCTAGATAATAAAAAGAAGAGCTTTATTAAGGTGCATTATTTTCTTTAGACATAGAAATAAAATATTTTTAACATTATTATTTTCATACCCTATAACAATAACAATAATTAGTTGGATACTTCAGTACTGATTTAATGATTATGTCATTAGCACTGGAGAGTCAGAAGCTTCAAAACAATGAAGCACTTCTCTGCCTTCTCCAAGATTGTATTGAAATTACTTCAGGAAACTGAAGTATTCTGCTCAAATCTCTCAGATTCTTCACAACATGCATTGTATTTCCCAAGCTCTGTGAATTCTGTTCATGTGGCATGTGCATATCACAGATCTTTGTTATTTTATTCACTCCCAAAATAATTAAAAAAAACCCCATTACCTGTGTTTTGTCCTCAAAATTGTTTTTCATGACAACTCATTTCATCTCAAAGATTTTTTTTTTCCTAGAAATATACCTGTACCATATGAAACAAATGCAACAGATTATGGTGCATAGTCTGACTTGAACAACAGTCAATGAGCTGTCTGCAGTCCGATTGCTTTGCTGGTGAATAGTAATCTAAGTAAACAACATATTCAGGGGATCACTGCACTGCAATCAATGTCTTAGACTATTTTCATTACATCTAAAATTGAATAGAAACGATTTAAAAAGTTTATTCACTGTACCAACTTGCAGACAGAGGATTCCAAGACTGAACCAACCAGAAGAGCAAACTAGGAGGGGGTTATTTGAGATACTGTTTCCTGACAGGTCTTTCCTCGCTCCTTTCTGCAGTTAGCTACTGGGTTCTCCTCAGCTCAGTGCTGAATTTCTCATCTGGACAAATCATCTGTGGGGCCAGGAGTCCTAATCCCAAGACACAGAGTGACTAAGGTGATGAGAGCTTTTTATTTGCAACTCAGCTGTTTCTTGCCAGTATTCTTGCTTCCACATCATCAATAGGGAAGAATCTCTAACTTCCTTAAAACATAGGTCACATACTACTTGTTTGCACATTGTTTGAGAGTACAAGTGCTATCATTCCAGTGAAGAAAGCAGAAAAATAAAAGATACACTGGCATCTAGGATACGGAGTTTGGTTGTTTTGAGGGGTTTTTTTTTGGTCTGGGTTATATTACATTGCTGCTGCTGGGTTTTGGGTTTTTTCTTTTTGAAAAAAAGCATTCTCGAGTTGGTCAATGACATAAATAAATTTTCAGTTTAGCACAGAGCCCTTAGGCTTGGCTGCAGGGTCAAGGCAAAGCTCTGGAAGAGCTCCTTCGATATACCATAAAGGGCCTACAAAGCAGCGTGCAAGCAAACACTACCAAGCCTATGGGTTGCACTCGAGGACAAACGCCCTTCGGTTCTAGAGATTTGGCACTTGAGGTTGGGGGGAGAGGACACGACAAAGCCCCACTGACAGCACCTGAACGGAAGAGTCTTCCCATTTCATTTGTTTTTGTCTGACCCCAGCTCTGCCTCAGTCATCTGAAGCTAACGAGCAGTTCAGTACGCACAGAAGAACAGGGAGCAGCATCCAGCCAGACCTACAGCGCTTGACATTTTTCTGGTGATTGTCAAAACAGAAATTAAGATCTATCATATTAATATATTTCTCAGCAACTGCAGGCCAACATTTGAAGCAAGAAGCTGCACTACGGAACTGAAAGCCCTTCAGCCTGAAGTACTAATATTCTGCATAAGCATTAATGAAAAAATTTCTAAGCATCTTTGCAAGTGCTGCAGGAATAGAATTGTGTATAACAGAGAAGTGAGAATAACACAAATCTTAGACAACCTTTGTTCCCTCCTACAGTGGAAATAACAAAAATTATGACTAAATAATATTACGTAATATGGGGAGGAATTTGAACGGTCTAGGAAAGTTGTCTGGGCAAAGTTGAAAATACCGTTTCTTTTTTAAGTTATGCTTTACATAAAGAGAAGATGGCCCAATCAGCTCCATCCACAGATGTAGGGCTCAAAAATCAATAATTATTCCAATAAACGCAAACTTCCGCTCCATGGATTTTTTTACCCTGTATATACTAAAATGCCAAGAATATGTCATGCGAAAGAAACATTCTTTTATCCTATTTTAAAGCCAGTATTCAACTTAAATGGTAAAGTATATCTCTTGATCTTGTTTTGTAAAGGTTGTACTTGCTACAGGCTTAACACAACTGTGGGAGACGGTATGGAAAGGATCGATAAAGCGGTATTACCCTTTGTGATAGTGAATCTCTGCAGGACATTCCAGCTTAACTCTCCCGCCTGCACTTACGCCTCACGCTTTCCCACTAGGAGAATGAGCTAAAACATAGTCGTGGACTAACAAGGCAAGAAGAGATGTGTAAAAATTCCCCTCTTGCTCCTGCCCTACAGTTGCTACCTTTCTGAGAGAGCCATAAAATAATAATTTTTAAAAAAGCACCAACCAATTTAATTATGGGTTTGTTTATTAAGACAAAAAAATTTACTCATGAGCCCTGCTGAA
>NW_009725724.1:44740-48786 GCF_000703405.1 Apaloderma vittatum
CACAGGTCCTTCATCACACAGCAAATGCAGCAGGTTATCATTTCAGTTTTAGCAGCACGATTTTTAAAAACAAAGTACAGCGCCAGGGAGCTCTATATTGTCACTCTGAATTTTACCAAATGGCAACTCTCTCTGGTATTACAGAAGCATGCAACATGAAAGAGTTTCAGCACAAACTGGGCTGTTAGAAATCATGTGCGGGTGACTTCAGCGAGGCCAGCAGGCTGCACCGATGACAAGTTCTCTATAGGAGAATCTGACTTATAAATAAAGAGGGTTCTTGCTGTCTGAAAAAAGATCTGAAGAGACGGGTATTTTTGGCACAAAGCAAAGTAAACAGCTTCAATTATAAGTAGTAGCATGGAAGAAGTCACAAGCACTTAAGTGGGTCAGACATAAGATGAAGACTGGAACAAAGTCAGCAGAGAAGAAAAGAGGAGAATGCTAAAAACATATGAAGTTTTAAATACCATTTAGAAGAAAAGTTTCAGAAATTAGGACAGGTGTTTGAAACTTGAGTCAGACATGAAGGGTCTGACAGGTAGAAGACACAAAGGTGGAGATGATATAGCAGGGTCAGCAGAAAGGGAAAACTTTAATACGCACACAGATTGCTACAGATTCACAATGCAAAGCATCAAAAACCAGTGGCACAAAGACTAACACCAGAGCCAAGAGGCAGTTGTGTAACAGCACTTTATGGAATGTGCTAGAAATACAAATTCACACATACAGAAACAAAAGCAACTATCAAAACCTTCGTGCCCTTCAAAACTTAAGCGTTCTAGAACAGATTACAATGAGCCACTCATACAGCGCGTCCCTGAAAAGCAGCACATAATGTGTCTTACTTTCTCGCTCAGACTATTTGGAGTTGGGGGTAAGAAACTTCAAGTTCCTCTAAAATAGGGCAAACTAATACAGAATGAAATGTAGGAGTGAGGTAGGCATGAATTTGCAAGCTGAAGAGTTAAGAAACAGGCAACAGAAGCAGGTAGAAAAATCAAAGGACCCATTTGGAGACAGAGACAAATGGCAAAGCTGTTTGAGTGCAAGGAGGCACAGAAATAACACTGAGTAACTCAAGAGGCCCTGTATCTGCTGCATTTGGTTGGAAAGCTATCACATAAGCAAGCATCTCTGCTCTCACCAGTTGCAGGAGCTGTCATTTCCCTTTTGTACCTTCTTTTTTTCCTTCCACATCACCAAATCACTCCTATCTCTTCACCCTCCCTTTCTTATCTCTTACCTGCAACCAACTAAATCCCACAAGGTTATACTGGAAGCTACATCTGGAGGCACTGGGTGGCTATGGCAAAGCACTCTGCTGTGGACAGTTATGGCAGTCAGAGTCACAAATGTTTTTGGGGAGAGAGGGAAGCCTGTGTGGGGAATGACTATACAGTGCTGTTTGGTTTTTTTCCAGTGGTCCATACCTTCTACAAATGGTTTCTAACAGCAGAATGACAATACTCTGCCTCCTAATGAGAAGCTATAAAGTGTCAATGTGATGGTGTGCAAGTGGTGCAACATGAACAGCCTAACGAAGGAACATAAAATTGGGCTCTGTGGGAGGAGCGAGGCAGTTTAAGCAGTAATTACAATGAAATAAAAAAAAAATTCAAAATATTGTTTTTCAAATAAACTTTCAAGGAAACTAACTGTGTTAGAAAGATGTTTCCACAACTTCACAGTTCTAAAGTATGTCTGTATTAATAACTTTGTAAGAGAACCTTCCAGTCAAGCTACAGAATGCAAAAGGTTACCGGATGTAAGTACACAGCCTGTCTGGACCTCAGAATTGTAAACTTTTTGTCTGCAGCTTTCTTTTGTTTGGGAGAAGGCTTTTGTTTTGAGGTTTTTTTTCCTTTAAAACAGCAATTGGTTAAGACTGGGGAGCATGGAAGACAAACTGAACACGTACCTTCTCGGCTCAAGGGAAAAGCCTTGTTAATGATTAAGCAGATAGAAATTCTGCTGCAAGAACTCTACAATGCACAGTTGTCATATTTTTTCACAATACAGGAGGTACCCACTGCTCCCGAGCGTGGGCGATGTCTGAGCACATCTCTGCCCCTTTGACAAACCACCTGCAGGGACTCAGGCCTCATCCCAAATTCTACCCGAGTCTTGGCACCGACGGGCTGTGAATCAGCCTCCAGGGCTTGGCTGCAGGAGCCCAAATGAATCCAGCCCCAGGGGCAGGCAGCCGCGGTACCACGCTGAAGGGCTTCCCAGCAAAGAGAAGACTTGCCCAACCTCTCTTCTCCCCACCATACCCAGTGCTCCTGCCAACTGCTTCGTCATTCCATAAGCAAAGCTTTCTGTAAATACGAGAAAGAAAAAACCCACTTTGTTTTATGCTCAACAATTTTATAAGGCATCCTCTTTATCAGGTGTTTCTGCTCTAAACATATTTAGAATTCAGACTCATTAACACAGATTTGTGCTAGCTACACAGAGCAATTGCTGAGTAATCTGGGAAAAAAAAGTGTAATATCGTGTAAAAATATTGCATATTCATAGTAAGTGCTTTAATTATACAGGGTAATAAAGAATAGGGTAAGGTGATCAGTTTTGTTCATGCTTGGAGTAAGTACTTTTAATGGCTACATCCCATTTGCTCAGTTTCAGTACGTACATCCCGCTGTAACAAAGGGAAGAGGCAGTTATTTTTGGTCTCACCTCTTGCCAAGTGTTGTAAAACAGCTGCTATATTCCTTCTCTTGGTGGCTTTAGTTTGGGAAATACACTTAGACGTTGCGCGCACGAAAAATTTTGTCCTTTTTTAAGCTGCCCTTCCATTTTTCACACACGCTGCCAGATTGCTAGAGAGTACTTTGTCATTTACTGATATGCAGAACTCTGGTTTATGAGCCAATTATTAAACATTCCATCCAACCAAGTGCAGGTGTGGCATGAGCAGCTTTCTTTGGAGCCACTGTCAAATTGTGTGTGTGATAAAGTTCACGTCTGGAATTGAATGCCATGGTCTTGCTGAGGACAAACTGTGCTGTAGGTAAAACCGAGTCAGAAGTAGTAGTAAAGCTCTATTCACTGTATCTCATTATGAGGTGGAAGAATTCAAATAAAGTTATCTAAAAAACATGCTGATGACTGAAATAATTTCATGCTAATGTCAGTTAGTTAGCACCCAAAGAATCAGACTTGAGAATTAATGTGAAGTTTTTCTTATGCTAAACTATGCAGATATATATAAAACTATATATATAGCTGTGCACGTATAAATATTTTATGTGTATAAATATGTAATAAATATATAAATATAGATGTTTATAAAAGAAGGTAAATAAATCAGGGTAATTTCTACCTTTATTCAAAAAAGATTATTCTAATATAAAAATCTCATCAGTGCTTAATCATTGAAGATTTAAATGAATAATATCTCATTTCCTAATAAGTCCAGGCTGACTGAGGAAATTTCAGCAAAAAATGTGATTAAAATTCATCTTAGCTTTTCAACGCAAAACTGGATTCCACTTTATCAAAACACTTTCAAATGCAGTATTACTTTCCGTTACACATACAGACTGCAACCTACCTAGGGCACTATTTATCATTCAGACAACCTAAGTACAACACAAAAAAAATCACCTTGAGACAAATGAGAAATTCTCTCTTGGGAAACCCAAAACTGTATTAATATGATAAGCAGTAGAACTTCACTTTTCCTTCATTAACTCTAGCAGACATTTCTGACATAGCCAAGTAAGAAGTAAAAAAAAAAAACCCAAAACCAACAAAAAAGCTACAACAAAAAAATCTTAAAAAAATAAAGACAAAAACACCATCCAAGGTTCAAGCATCCTTCTGATCATATCAATCACTTTCAGCTCAACCAGCTTTATTCATTGTAACAAAAGAATATGAAATCAAGATGAAAATCCACTGAAAAAATTCAATGCTCACAGGGAATCCAGTGTTTAGATCATCTAAGCCATTTGGGAAACAAAAAGCTCACGTCAGGTATTTAGTAAGCAAAGCAATTATCAGAAGCTGACTCTTGAAATTGGGCTGAGTAATAA
>NW_009725724.1:48800-83854 GCF_000703405.1 Apaloderma vittatum
TGCTGGAAACAAAAGAAAATTGTCGGAAAAATGCCCACTCAGTGTTGGTTATGTAGCTGAGATAAAACTGAAAAAACCCCATGCAATTATTGCATTTGCCTTGCTGATAGTATCTCCTAAATACATTGCTCCATATATCCTAAAGATAGTATTTCCAAATCCTTGAAATGTGCACAGCAGAGGAGCCACTGAGATTTCTGTATCTGCAATTATCTCACCGGAAGCTTTGCACGCATTGCAACTTGGTGTGCGTGTCTCTCGCTCTTCCCAGCCTCCTCCTAGTAACTGGAGAAAAATCTACCCCCGAGTAAGCAAGATATTTAATGTCTCAGCATAAATACTAAGCATTAGTTGAGCCGTTTGTAGGAAATGAGTCTGTTTCATGAAATGAACACACAGCACCTGCCAATGTGCTAAAGAGGTTTAAAAAAAAGTACTTTCATTGAGGATTCTTTAATTTAGAATTTCTTTAAATTAGGATTCTGGAAACAGTTAACATTTCAATGGAATATATTCTCAAGAATTACATTTTTTAAAAACTCAGCTGGAAAAAAAACGCAGAAAACTAACACATCATATTTTCAAGCAAATACATTAAGTTTTAAAAGAAAATTCTACACATGAACCTTAACTGGTGTCCACACAAACGTTTTATGCCTCCAGAATCTATCATACCAGGCATTTCAGGGGGCTGGTTAGCTCAGTCAGCTGAGTGTGGTGCTAACAACACCAAGGTCGCGGGTTCGAGTCCCGTTCGGTCCCCATGTGTTGCCTGATCCAGTCAACAAGTGGCGTCCCTGGTGACAAGGAGGTTGGATTAAATGATCTCTAAGGTCCCTTCCAGCCTAGGCCATTCTATGATTCTATAATTGTTTTCAGCTCATAGTTTAAGGTGGCTGTATATTTAGTTCAAAATAAAACCCCTCATCATTTTAAAAGATCATCACGTAGGACCTGAACAAAGAGACATGATGCAAACGCTGGCTAACGGGCAGGCCTGTGCGTACGTCTGGGTGAGCATTACACTTCTCTGCTTTGGAAATCTGCAGAGTCATGCCTGAAAACCAGAGAACAATTCCATCTCCAAAGAAAAATTCTTTGGTACATAAGATCTCAGCAGCAAAATGTGATTTATTCACAGGGCAGCTGTATGCTCATTTTGTACCAGCTATCGGCATCTCTCTGCCCCACTGAGCAGGAAATTCAGAGTCAGAGAGGAGCCTACCAGTGCTACCACAGCTCACAATCCATCTCCCATCTCAGTACAGTGAAACATCCAATGCACCGTTACAGCTTTCCCTCCTACCTGATGCTTCAGACCATACCTGGGAGAACCAAGGAGACAGCTCAGTAAACAGCATCACTAGTAAGCCATCAAGATCCAGGAAGAAATGGTAACTCCAAACTCATGCGTTTGGAGTGGTATTCACTCAGAACAGCTGTTGCTTATTGAACACTTAGTGCCCTGGATGTTGGAAGTATCTTAGGTGAATGCTAAAGAAAAATACTATGCAAAATCATTAAACCCTCTCATGAGAAAGAGATTAACAGCGTATCTTCTGCTGATTGGTTTGTAAGACCATTTTTTTTACAGAAAATATGTTTATGTTGCGTAAAAAAAAAAAAACCAAGAAAAAACAATCATTGTTGCAGTTTTGTCCCTGAGATCTATCCATCTAGCTATGTTATTTTTTCTGCAGTCACCAACATAGACAAGCAAGACCTGTGTAATCTTCTGCCTTTGAACCTTTT
Organism: Apaloderma vittatum; assembly: GCF_000703405.1. Taxonomy (NCBI): domain Eukaryota; kingdom Metazoa; phylum Chordata; class Aves; order Trogoniformes; family Trogonidae; genus Apaloderma; species Apaloderma vittatum. The sequence goes on from NW_009725724.1 coordinate 50,553, forward strand.
CCTGGTTCCACAGGATCCTAGTCCTCAATTGCAACAGTTCACCTTTTTAAATTTAGGAAACACAGACATTATCCTAAGGCAAATTCATTAGATTACTGCTCTTCACATGGCAAACGTTTGCAAAGAATTTCAGTACAGAGCTGCCGTGCTTCAGTGAGTCAGTACAGGTATTAGAACATCAAAACATTTTAGGCAAAACGCTCTACTACAGGGTATTTCCAAGGAAAAAGACAATCACCTTAAACATATCTAAAATCTTCCAGTAGGTTAATTCTTAGCCCATGAATCACAGTCTCTCTAAAGAAAATACTGAAATGTACCAAATAATAAAAAGAACACTATCAGGATATTCATGACTTGCTAACGAGTCTGGCAGGATGGACAGGAGTAATTTAGCTCTGCCCTGCTGAGTCACGTTGCCTGTCCATCTACACAGAGCGAACCCAATTAGCTGGTATCAAAAATGCCACAGCTTGAGCAATGGGCAAAATGTATGAGAGAAATAAAATCAATCAGCATGAGGCACCTTCATTTCCATTTCCTAAATATTTCAAGTGCGGTATTTTGTCCCAAATTAAGTAACAGCTAACGAAGGCCTTATTTAACAGTATTTTTCTCAAATTCAGAATGGGAGAGAGATGTTTTGGAGTACCTGAGCTTATCCATCCATTTCAAATTCTTCCAGAGCACAATGTATCGCAGCATATTTCAACTTCCACTCAGAACAGAACATTTAACCACAGAACACTGTATTAAAGTAACAGTAATGCTCTTTCTTAAACGGATAAAAGGAGGGACAATAATCCATGTCGACACTTTATTATGGTCTTCTACAGCTGTGCAACATGCACTGCTCCCCACCTGCACAGACACAACAGCTTAGATTAAAACAAGAGGATCTGTCCACACTGGTAACCTTCACCCAAAACGCTCTTGCTGGACAGCATGAACAGAAGTGTCCAAACGCCGCAACGTTTCCTGTGTGTGTCACTCTGTCTTCAAGGAGCAGATGTGGATTTCAAGATGAAATGCACAACTTTCTAGCTGTAACAAGCATTTCACACAACAGCACAACAAGTAGCAAAAATAAAGGTACATTTTAGTTCAGGTAGGTATAGAGTCTCCTGGATTAATGCATTCATCCTAGCAACGCGAGTATGCAACGAGGATCTAACTGGCACACAGCTTACTTCACTCTCTTCTTCAGCTTTTACACAGGCTCTAGAGAACAGTTCTGTCTAGTCCACACAGAAGCATTCTGACCTTGCTTTTACGCTGCCTTCAGTGTAAAATAACCCTTGTGGTCTGAGCCTGCAACTTATGCCGAATTATGGACACTTTATAGCAAGGAAATAAAAGCCCAGTGAAATGCTGACAGTACTCTGACGCTTTTCCCACAAGTGCTCTGACGAACCAGCCCGTTACCCTGCAATGGACACAACTGACTGCAAAAAGCATCATCGGTTCTAGCATTCGGAAAATGTATTCGCAAGGAGCTCGTCAAAATTAAATGTATACTTGTTGCAGACAGAAAGGCATGTTCAAATCACGTTAAAGGGATAATTTCATGATACTTGTAATTATTCTCAAAAAAAAAATATGTTTCTAGGCTGTTTGTAGTAATCTTTTGCAAGCTTTAAAGTTAAGTCTGTTTCTTTACTAAACTGTTTTCTTGCAGTGTATGTGAACGCTGGTTTGCTGTAATAGGATTGCTCATGAACATCAGGCTTCTGGCATTGATCTTTTTAAGAGAAAAAGGAACACTGAAACATTTGCTCCTGGGGGTGAAAAACTACACAGAAAGGACTACATGGTGTTTTAGGAAAAGAAATACAAGAAAGAAAGCAGATCAGAATTGTGAGTAAATCAGAGATGGTTGCATTCCTTTTGCAGTCAAGACAAACCGTCAAACATTATTGACACTAAAGAGGCTTTTCTAATAATAAATCATTAGGATCTGGTTTTAGGTGCCAAACATTTCTGGTAGAGGACAAAAAAACAGAAGATAAAAGGCAGTGTGAAGGGAATAATGGCAGCACTCATGACTGTCTGATTTTAAGGTTTACTGAGCAGTTATTCACAATCCTTGTCAGTATCTGAGTCCTTCATATATATGTATTTATGGACACACAGACACATCTTTTTCCTCCTCTTCCCTGAAATCGTGAGAAGACTTTAATTTGTCTAAATAAAAATATGAAGTGTCAAATACAGACATTTGTGGCAGAAAACACCCTAGAAAACATAATTTCCAAGAGTCTTGTTATTACTTCAATTGTGAGGGCATTATTCTCCTTTTTAAACAGAATATATCTCACTCTCCAACAAATGAAACCCAGAATGAAACCCAATTAGAAACTGAAAGCATAAGATACTTTTAAAAGGCATATAACTGAATGATTAAAAAAAACCCCCAGACTTAACATTTAAGTTACAGTATGAAGCCTGCTCTATACTTCAAAAAGAAAATCACATTGAAAAGTCAGGAAACAATTTAGTGAAGTATCATATTTAAAAAGTCTCCAACAGCCTCCTAAAGCATTCCTTTTCTTTTTTTTTTGTTTATAACTTAGTTTACTCATCCTCAGCAGCAAGACACAGATCACAGCAATCAGGGTTTTTGAACCTCATTTCTAATAAAATGACAGCAAATTGCCAGCTGTAGCATTCAAGGCAGAAACCCAACCCTGGGGCTGAGTTTCCTGCTTTTATAGCAGTAGCAGCTCCTCAGTGCTCACCATAAGCCTCATCTTCTCATTCTCAACCTTGTCATCTGCCAGAGAGTTGACACCTCTTTCTGACTACGGCTACCTTTCATTAGGCCACACACATCCAAATTGTCCTGAGCGCCAATTCAGACTACATTACATTCTAAACCCTTAAAGTAAGATTTAAATTGTATTTCCCAGAACGTGGTTGAATTGCACTGATCCATTAGTGCGAGCTCCTTCAGAGCTCCTAATTCAGAAGTCTCTGGGTTTGAAAATCTGGATATGAACTGTTCTAAGCATCGCCTAAAGTAAGGAACAGAAGAAAATACTGTTTGCACTGTTCCTGCGCCCAGGAATGGGAAAGTTCTAGTCCTCATAAAATAGGCTTATTTTTTTAATACGCCTGACCTAGTTGAGAGGCGTCCCTGCCCACGATAGGGAGGTTGGATTAAATGATCTCTAAGGTCCCTTCCAGCCGAGGTCATTCTATGATTCTGTCCTTGTATATTTAGTTATTAATGTATTTATTTTTATGTTTGCATCATATATGAAAAATAATGGGATGATGTTTCACAGTTCAGTACAAAATAATTGTAATCAAGCTTCCGAGCTGTGATGTAGCTAAAGTAACTCCTGATTGTTGTGGTTTTCTATATATAAACCATCTGAATTTAATTCCGATCTATTCTTTCCGAGTAAATGGCATCTCTGTCACTTGCTAAACAAGACCTCTGAAACAAGGAGGAGCAGCCGCAGTATGAAGGGCATGTTTCTCATGATGTAACACAGCCACCAGGGCTAGCGCAGAAGATTTTCTCCTGCCACAACAGATTGTCAAATTATCACGTTAGGGTAATGATTTCACACTTAACTAAACACTTCTGCAATGTTAGCCCCACAGACATTTGCTGCAAGGGCAGTGACTTCAATGGAGGGGGAAAAACATGCTGAGGAGAAAGTCATAAATTACTGACTCATGCAGAGTTAAAGATTTGTTGAGAAAGAGAACCGATGACACAGGGGACCACCCAAAATGTGAGCACCAGGTCACTCTGCAAGATCCTGCAGGGAAAATGGAAAAGCATCATCAGGAGTCCTACTGTTCGAATCAGCGAGGAACTCCAGTGCTACTTTGAAACCCACCTCATCCAAAAGTGAAATGATAAATACTAACTCTGCGAATCTGATCTAACTCCTCACCCAAAGGCTGATTACTCGAGATCGACGCAGAAAAGGGTAAATTTAATCTTTCATCTAAGTTCTAGCAGCCAGATAAATTACATAAGCCTACATAAAATTGACCTTCAGCTACCACTTGCTGATAACAGAGGAGTTTGTCACCTCTTCTTTCATCAGATCTGTGTCAAAATTTCCTGTAGGAAGATTTCCCTATATTTAGAAAACAATCACAGTGCCAGCAGCTGCAAGATTTGCCCTCCGAGTAGTCCAGGGTGGGAAATACATTAGTGAAGAAATACAGTGAGGCTGAAATTTGTGACCAGACTTCACAGGAAGCTCTTAGGAATCTACATTCATCTGGAAATTAAGAGATAAACCTTTGAGCCACGAGATACACCATATGAACCCGCTTGCTTCTCATCCATCACCACTTAGCTTCCAATCCATATTCTGATATTGGCAAGCTGCTCCTGGTTCAGACAGAACAGAAACCAAACAACCCAAAGAACTAATCACTGCTCGTTCTCACTTAGAGAATCAGAAATTATAGAAGTTGCTTTCTGTCAGCTGAACTCTATCCCTGAATTTAGGTTTCCATGTGGTTGTTAAAAATGCAGAGCTCTTCCACAGTCAGAAACATCCACCCAAAAGTTAACAAGTTTTCAATACAAACCTAAGGAATCTGCTCTTCATAGCTTCTCTCATGCAGATTTCAGATTAGAAAGATCAAACTTCTCTAAAAATTGTAAATAGTTATATTTCACCATGGCTTTTTTTTATACTGCTGGACACGTAAGCAAAGTTCCCTCAGCGACAGAGGGTAAGGGGCCAAGAAAAAAAAATAAACCCCCAACAAAGCAAACCAACAACAAGAAAAAAAAGAGAAAACACAGAAAGCAGGCATGATACTCTTCTTCAAAAAAAAACCAAACAGTTGTCATAACTTTTAAGAGCCTGAAGATATGTAAATCTATAATTAAGTTTTAAAAAGGTTTTAAAATGTCTCATCGTATCTTTTCCACAGCCAAAGAGAAATCTTCAGCTCATCAACAAATCCCCACAATGAGTTGCTGCATACAACTGATGAAGCTCATTTTTATTTAATTAAAACAAAAGGAAACTATGATCATAGGCATCTTCTACCGCTACGCAAAAATCCATTTTTATACAACTCTACGGCTGTACTCATATTGCAGATGCTGCAATAAAAACATGTCATATTCATATACAATTGGTGCTAAAGTGATATTGTATAAATTAGTTCTTCCAACTTCAGTAACATATCTTTCCATAAGAAAGATAAGACTGACTACCTCTGATATTTTAGAGATAAAACCTTGAAACTTGCTGAATAACTTCAAAAACAGGGCTCAGTGTGGAATTGCACTTTTAGAGGAAGGAGCCAGAACATTCTGTGATTCTTCTTTTTTGACACGTTAATTGTTCTTCCATACACAAGGAGAACAAAAGCAGCAGCATGCCATATTTATTCAATGAAAGTTGAGCCACAGGGGTTACGGTACATTCTTCCTCCAACATCAGCCAAATTATCTCAGTGCCCAACTTTTAAGAGGCTGCAATAATACTCCATCATTTGAGAATGTTGGTAGGCTTATGCATCATTTTAACAGCATGAAGGCAGATTGAGCTCATCTCCCTGCTACAGGAACCTAGAGACAAGCGGCAGCCCTGGTGAATCATTTTCATACATTCTTATTCTGCACAATAATCTTAAAGAGACACTACCACCCTAGTCAGCCTTCACTCAGCATATACAATAAGTATCTGTAATAGCATCTACTACTTGAATTTTGGATGTATATATTTGTAAGGCTTCAAAATAAGGTCATTTTATCCATCAAGAGAAACAAAATTTTCAAAATTAGTTACAGGGGGAGGGGGGAAGTAGAAATAATCTTTGTAGCTATGAGAAATTACTAACTTTGGCACATTTGAGGGTAACAATCCAGAAAGATTGAAGAAAATTCTCTTGAAGGTTTCTGTGTAACATCAGGAATAACAAACATGGGTGGCTATGCATATAAAGTGACTATGCACACAAACCCTCACATACACACAGTTATTTCTTTAATAAAATGAGTAAATCTTAGACTAATGCCATAAAGGTAATAAATTAACGTTGAGTAACCTTCAAGTTACCTTTGGCTCCTCTCACTATCCAGACATTCTCAGGCTGTAACTTTGGGTCACAGGCTCCCTGTGTCGTGTTTTATTACAGAAAACAACAGTAACTGCACCCAGAGACTGAGTTTACAGCAGGTAGCTCATTACCCAACAATATTCTGTTTGCAGGCAAGGAAACTGGCAACCTGACAGCCTCTCAACAGTCTTCAGGACTGGAAGACATGGTTGCCTGGCTAGTTTAGTCAGTAGAGCATGGGACTCAATCCCAGGGTCGTGGGTTTGTGCCCAATGTCAGCCACCAATTAAATCTGTCAAAATTTAAGGCTGGGCTGACCATTAAACTTTGACAGATGCTCTCTGTGATTCCCCACCACTCTCCCAGGGGAGGATAACAGGGGAACCAGGGAGAGAGACTGTGAGGCAGAAAAAAAAAAACAACAACAATATTTGAGCCAGTATAACAAAAATGAAAAAGAAAGTAATACTAACAATAACAACAAAGATGTTAGATTATATACAACTATATATAAACATGTAAAAATATTCAAAGATACAAAAGAATATGCTAATACGGAACCTGAAGCTAGGCCCCAAGCAGGGACATTCCAGCCTGGACTCAGCTGCAAACGGGAGCCCCTGAGGCCAGAGTCCCAACAGCCCAAAAGAAAAAACCACAGAAAAGAAGCCCTGGAGCAGCAGTGCTGCTCCCATCTGGGGAGAGAGGGGAAGATAACCTGTCCCGAGAAATGGAGCTCCTCTGCAATGCAAAAACAGGAGGGGAGAACTCCATCAGCCCAGGGAGAGCAGAGGAACAGCCCATGGTGACCCTTCCAGCCCAGCAGCACTAAGGGTCTCAGGGCTCTTCCTGGGGGCCCTTATATACTGAGCACCATGGGAAGGAGCCCTGCGATTGGTCCATTTGGGTCACCTGACCCATTCTCTCCTCCCCTCTGACTGCCCCTGGGCCCAGAGCCCCAGAGGACTTTGACCCCAGGACAGATGCCACAAAAGGTTCATTAACAAAAACACCCAGCAAAAGAATGTACACAGCCACTGACTTCTGATTCAAGCTAAACACCAGGCTAAGTACCTTTTGCTTTCTCTCAGGGTAACAGAGATGTTCTTTGGTTCTTGAGTCATGAGGTAAAAGAAGCTTCAAAAGTCATGTTCAGACAACCACAGCTATTCAGAACTACTGCCCCAGGTAACTTTTCGTGCTAGCAGGAGCCACTGTTGCCGGGCAGGAAGCGTGTCACTCCATGCGAATGACTAGCACGGGGAACGGAGGTGTGGGATCCTCTTCACGGCCCACTTGAAAGGGATGTCAGTACGCTCTTCACACTGTGACAGACAGTGGCATTAAAGGCTTGGCAGGATGTGCCTGAGGGCTTCTACTTGATCCTTCTTTTAAAGAAGTGCCAACAAGCTCAGAATTGTGGAAGGAAGCAGGCATCACGAAATACTTATCTTTATCAAAACTCATCTCCAATACAGGAAAAAAAAAAAAAAAAGGAAGCGTTTCAGAAAAGGTAGGCTAATTTTTGGTGTGCCAAGCTGCACAGTAGCATGCGTAATCAAACGGGAACAGTCAAGTCCCCAGAGGGCCAGATGGCCAACGAAGGCTTTGAGCTTCCCTGGCCATGATATAATGTTCTGGGTTTTGCACTGTGCATATGTTTCTCCTGAAAAAGAGCAGAGCAGATTAACTGTTCTGCTTTCATAAAGAGTTAAACATCTGATCGCCAGGGGTTCTTGGGAGTTCATAGCTGTGCATGTTTAACATCAGAAACTGGGAAACTAATGACTTTCTGTAAGGTAGAAAAAAATGTTTTAATCAAAAAAAAGTTCATAAAAAAATTTAAGTTCAAGCTAATTGTAATTCACAAAATACCAGAAAGAAGACAGATATAAATTATACCTAGGTTTATCAACGATATTCTACAGCAGTTCAGCAGAGGCAGATGTGTTTGGGAACAGCGCATACTGCTGATTTCCTCTCCATTAACAATACAAGGAACCAGGAATCACTTGATATTGACACCCGGTAACTAGGAGAAGACAACCTAGGGACTACTTAAAGGCCAACACTCATCTAGTTTTAAAAATCTGTGTATAAAAGACTGAGGTTCAATGTGGCCATTCGTACGCTTTCTTCACCTGATGAAATGGCTCTACCCACATGAACCCAGTCAGAGCAAAGCAAAATCAGGAACACAGTTATCAAGCCACAAGAATTGTTCCGTTTGCCAACAATTTGGCATTTAAACAAGAGTACTGAACAGTACATGAAGTAAAATATTCATTAAGTGCCTGGATTCAACAGCAGGTACTGACTGAATAGTACCTCTTGGACGTGTCATACTTAGTGACATCTAACATCTCATTGCAAAAGGCTGAGCACAATCAATTATATCTACATCCAGGACTCAGCAGAAGCGATGCTTAGCAGACTGGGCAAGCTTGATGCAGAGAAAAATACCAGCCCACGGGAGCGACTTCCTACCAACATCGGGTTTAGTATTCAGAAGAGCACAAACTTCTTTAGATGTCATTTCCCTCCTTCCCTCTATTCAAGTTGGACTGAGTGATTTTTGGCATTGAGATGTGGATTGTACAGCTCAGATGTTGAACTCTTAACCAGAATATAATTTATATCCCAAAACACATGTAAAAAACAACTGCGATCTGCCTTTCTACATGTAAATTCCTTGATGTAAATAGGCTCCTTTAGACTGCTGCCGGCCATTTGGCCTAGAACTGTATGCTAGGGCCAAGCAAATCCTCCTGTGAATACAGGACTGATATTTACAGACTTCAATCTCTGCCTGCTTAGCTCTAGTAAGAACATTTACCAAAAATAAGTATTAAATATCTTGACTCAAAGAAACCTCAAAAAATATCAAACCATTTAAAATCATTTCCTTTGTTGTAGCACATGAGGAACGCGCCACTACCCATCTGCAAAACATTACACATGTAATTCATGTCCCTTTCAACATCACGACAGAGAGCCTGATCCAAGCCACCTTTACTACTGAAGAAATCCCATAAGTACACATAATACAGCTGTAAGAAGCTCACAGGCAAAAAAAAAAAAGTTAGTTTTAGTTTTACTAAAATACCTGCACTGTTTGTACTTTAGTCAGAGAAGGACTTGGATGCAGATGCCTCAACGCAAGGTTTTCAATTGCCATTATCAGTATAAAGGCAATACTTCGCCAATAACGTCCCTTCTCAAGTTCTCACAAAATAAATGAGCTCCATTTGGTTCCTTTAACTACTACAATGACAGTACCCATTGAGGTTGAGGCAGTACTCTCTCAATTTGTTTTCATTACTATTACATATTATTATATACAGCATCAGTCCAGTGAAAATCATACATTCATTACAACTGTAATTACTGCCAGTCTTTCCATCAAACTGTTCAGCACACAACAACTAACTCATGTAACAACCTACTTAAAACCACATTTCAGGGTTTTGCAGAATACAGGCATTTCTACCAGGTTTAAAGCACTTGCTTGAATACTTTGTTAAATTCAGGCTACACCTATACCAAAGGCCACAATGTTTCATACGTACATAAATACAAGAGTCAAAGATAATTATAAACGAAAAAGCCATTTATTTTATCTTGCATCTCATCTCTGTGTACTTGGCAACTGGTGATGGAAACACAGGTCAGGAAAAGGCACCAGTCAAACTACCATCAGCCTGTTAAGTACCTTGATAAAGTTTGTAAATGTTAAAGATAGTTTGTCTTTTAAAAAAAAAAAACCACCCCAAAACCAGAAAAACCTGGAAAAGAACCAACGAACCACAAAACCCACAAACAAACCCAGAAAAAGACACGTTAAACCAAACCAAAACAAATACCACACAGGCATGGGAACTGAACAAAGGCCATACAAATGCAATGTGTTGTTTAAAGGCTAAAAATTGGCACAGTCTGATTTTGTGTTTTGGTTTTATTTAAACTCAGTTGTAAGTGTCCCTCAATGCAGTGACTTAATGACATTTTCTTTTTGATAATTTATTCGATTCAATCTGATTACAAGTCTGCCACTTTGACATTATCTGCTCACAAGGTACTGAACTAGTACTCAAATGTTCAAAATTGCAGCCGCAAATCACTTGACTGACAGACCTTGATCAAAAATATGATTAAATCATTATATAGATAGGCATTCCTATAAAAATAATCATGAAAGATATAATTACTGGTCAAGAGAGTTAAAAGCTCTGTGAGTCTCACCTATATTCACAGACGTGCACTAATCAATGAGATAAAAGTGCGTTCTATAACAGCTGCAGATTGTATTCATCTTTCAAATAGAAGAACGACTATACAAACAACAAAACTTCTGCTGAGTAAGTAAGGAGGACTAAGCAAACACAAAGATTCTACTTCTATTTTAGCCACCGGACTGAAGTGAAGTGAGTTAAGCAATATACACAGTCAAAGAGAGATTCTGACAGTGCACACGAGGTCTGCAAGGAAAAAGCACAGGCATGGCAGATGCTGAAGAAATCTCTCACTCTCTCACTGCACCAAAGTCCCGCCACAACAGGACAAAAGCATAAAAAGAACCTCAAGAGAAATGATAACTTTACCTCAGGTTTCTTCTCATCTTTTTTCTTCTAACATTGTATTTCAAATGTTAACACTTCCATCAAGAACCGCAGTTTTAACAAGACAGTTACATTACAACTGCAATACAGGAGATATGAATAAATTACAGTATAGTTTGATTTCTGTCTTTGAAACTTAGGCACATTCATGCTGGCGCCTTTTTTGTTCTTTTTATCATTTCTTTCTTAAAGGAAATCATTTAAGAGAAACAGACCATTGAGCAGAAATGGTACTGAACATTTTATAATCATAGATTTTCATGTGATGATAATCGCATCAAACTTGGTTCTTCTTATCCAGTTAAGAAAAACTGAGAGGGAAACTTTATAAATGCTCCAACCAGAAGCGGTAAAAAAGGGAGGAAGAAAGAGGAAAAAATACATAAAATCCAGTAGGAAAACAAGCTTCTTTCCAGGGTTTCAGTGGATAAGAGAGGATTTTTACCACAGTACCATCCAAAAGAAATACACACTGCATGTACAGACTGCAGCACAGTCTCTGTACTCTAGTCTGAAGTTTAACAGTGAGGGAGGAAATTCTAGTATATTAACTTGCTTCTAAGTCAGCTAACCTACCTATTATGTTTTCTACCATACACAGGGTTCCAAAATGTTATAACAGAATAATCCATTCCAAATGGAAAAATCAAACCAACTAACCAAAAAAAAAAGGCAAAAACTACCTCATAGCTATTCTCAGCAGTCTTTTCTGCTATGCCATCACTACCATAATCCTCTTCTATGTTGCCTCTTTACAATCCTAATTATTATGTGCTCTGAAAGCAATACATCTGAAATAAATAAAGAACAAACATATGGGCCATCAAGGTCACTTACTTAGTTAAAAGTCCTGCTATGAGATGACAAATGTTGTCATTCTTTACTGTGCATGTCACAGATTAATTTACTTGACCTGATCTGATGGTTCCACAGAGTGCTAACAGGAGCTAAGTGCTGTTAGTAATAGAAACGGATTGGTTCAAGAGATGTCATTATCTCAAGAAAAAAAATGCAATGATAAAAGAAAATCATTTTAGACCAAGAGCTGACACAACTTACTATCACCATATTCTTTTCATCATTCATATAATTCCCAACGACGCATATATTTGAATATGTGTTTCATCACCTGAGTTGCTTTGCTTTTTGAAGAACGTTCTCTTTTTCTCTCACATGAGTATTTCTGTTAAAATCCACATATATGCCACACTACGCAAGTACACACAATTCATTTTACAGTAACACCCTTCTCTGGCATTTACGTGGCTCATTTACGTACCAAAACTCAGCCCGACAATGGTCCAACCAGTGAAGCAAATCAAACTCACTGGCACTTTCATGTCACTGTGAAGCAGAAAAAACTCATCGGAGCTGCCATCACAGAGACGTGGTGGGATGACTCGCACACCCGGAGTGCTGCAGTGGGTGGCTCTAAACCCTTCAGAAGGGACAGGCAAGGAAGCAGAGGTGGTGGGGCAGCCCTGCACGTTCGGGAGTGTTTGGATTGTCTAGAGATTGTGTTTATGGCTAAAATGAAGGGGAAGGCCAACAAGGCAGATGTCATGGCGGGAGTCTGTTACAGACCTCCTGACCAGGATGAAGAGGCAGGCAAAATATTTACAAGCAGTTGGGAGAAGTCTCAGTCACCAGCCCTTGTTCTCATGGGGACTTCAACTTACCAGCCGTCTGCTGGAAACAAAACACAACAGAGAGGAAACGGTCCAGGAGGCTCCTGGAGAGTGTGGAAGACACCTCCTGGCACAGCTGGGGAATGAACCAACTGGGGAAGGCTCCTTGCTGGACCTACTTGTGAACAGAGAAGGACTTGTGGGCGCCTTAGGCACAGTGATCACAAAATGGTACTTTTTAATACTTGGAAAAGTAAGGAGGGAGGTCAGCAGAACAGCCACCTCAGATTTCGGGATGGCAGACTTAGGTCTGTTTAGGAGACTGGTTGACAGAGTCCCTTGGGAGGCAGTCCCGAAGGGCTGGATATTCTTCAAGAAGGAAATCTTAGAAGGCGCAGGAGCAAGCCATCCCCACGTGGGCAAAGATGAGCTGGCAGGGAGGAATACTGGCCTAGCTGAACCAAGAGATTTGGCTGGAACTCAGAATAAAAAAATAATAATTTTTAAAAAAAGGACAGTTTATGATCTTATGACCTTTGGAAGAGGGGGCAGGCAACTCTGAAGGACTACAAGGATTTTGTGAGGTTATGCAGGAAGAAAATGAGAAAGGCCAAAGTCCAACTAGAACTTAACCTGGAAACTACTGCAAAAGACAGTAAAAAAAAAAGTTTCTTAGTAACAAAAGGCGGCCTGAAGGCAATCTCCATCCTTTATTGGCTGTGGGGGAAACACAGTGACCAAGGATGAAGAAAAGACCAAGGTACTTTAATGCCTTCTTTGCCTCAGTCTTTAATGGTAAGACCAGTCGTTCTTCAGGTACCCAGCTCCCCGAGATTGAAGGCAAGGACACAAAGCAGAATGAAGCCCCAATAACCCAAGGGATTTGCAGTTATCCAAGGGATAATCCAAGGTTTGTGACCTGCTGCTCCACCTGGACACACAAAAATCCATGGGGCTGGATGGGATTCACCCAAGGGTACTGAGGGCACTGCTGGAAGTGCTCACCAAGCTACTTTACATCATTAGAGAGTTGGGGCTGTCCAGCCTGGAGCAGACAAGGCTCCAGGGAGACCTTCCAGTGGCCTTCCAGTGCCTGACGGGGCTACAGGAAAGCTGGGGAGGGACTGTTCACAAGGGCACGCAGTGATAGGATGAGGACAGTGGTTTTAAACTCAAGAAGGGCAGATTTAGATGGGAGGCCAGGAAGAAGTTCTTTACCATGAGCGTGGTGAGACCCTGGCAGAGGTTGCCCAGAGAGGTGCTGGAGGCTCCATCCCTGGAGACATCCCAGGCCAGGCTGGATGGGCTCTGAGCAACCTGCTCCAGTTACAGACGTCCCTGCTCACTGCAGGGCTGGCACTCGATGACCATTTCTGGCCCCTTCCAGTCCAACGCTTTCTGCGATGTTACAATTTACCACCAGTCCTGGCTAACTGGGGAGGCCCCAGTGGACTGGGGGTTACTTACTGTGATGCCCATCTACAAGAAGGGCCTCAAGGAGGATCTAGGACCTGTCAGTCTCCTTTACGGATCACAGTTAGAATCTCTGAAATAAGAGCACTCCTCAACGTATCAGTAAGCCCTCATACTTCTCACACACAAATTTCTACATAAAAGGCCAAAATAGAGTAAGATGTTAATTCAAATTATAAAGTTTTGAGATACAAAAATCTTCAGTAACTTTAGCATCAGAGCATATTTTTATGATTATCAGGTAATTTTCAAAACAGTATGCACACTACTACCTGCATGCTATTTATTCTTTCTACTACGAACATAAAGTTGAAACTTAACTTCTTTATTCTTAGCATATTCTACCTCCATAATGGCCACTATTATCTGTATTATCTGCACAGAGTGTTATCTGTATCACAGCAATGTTTCTTAATTACATTAATAGGAACACCTCTAAAAGAACCACTCAAAAACCTCATTTTTCCAAAGCAATGTTTACAAAATATTAGAATACTTAGTGTGTTATCACACTATATCTTAGAAAAAACACAGTTTAGTTTTGGTTCACTTTGGAAACTCAGAAAACGTCAATTTCAAGCAAGCAGAATTTACACAGGAGGCAAAAAAATTTCTAACCACATGTATAGAAGGGATCATCAGAATTAGGACTGTTCTTCTTCTTCATTTCGTCATCTATGCATAAAGTCTGATGCAGCACAGGCTCTTTAGTCCTAAAGTTGTGTAACAGAGTACTTAATTTTTATAGTAATTCAAATTACATTTGGGTTTAACTTGAAGATTTGTTTAAATCACTTCCAGAAAAAAATCCAGTAAACAGATATGATAGACTAATTTTGTGAACATTCTGAAGAATGCATCTTCAGTAGCTGTTAATAATTCACGAGATCAAGAATGCATTCCTTAGTTACTGGAGTACAATAATTATCACATTTTATTACAAGGCATAAATTTATTTCCCCACACTTAGGGTCTGATCCATATATTCTGCTCATTCACTGAAATTTTTCTCATGTTTTATCTCAGAATTCTGGGAATACAGTATCTTTTTAACTGTCCAGCAGAGCAGATTACTAAATTATAAGCGTGTATTAGACAACTGCAAAAAGCAGCAACTTAGATCTTTTTTCTGCCTTCAATTAGTTAGTTTTAAAAGTACACAAACAATAATAAGTGCAAGAAAATAATCCATGAATTTAGTTTGTTGTGGGGTTTTTTGACCTCTTCCACATTGCACAGTGGGATATGCAAGAGCGCACCTAGAAGTGGAAATTACATACTGATATTGTTAGATGTGTTAAATCCATTAATTATTTGCAAATCCCACATATCTGATGAAAAAAAAACCACAAACAAAAACAGAAGAGCAAAAACGCAAAAAAAAAAATTCGCAGAACACAGATGCTTTGACTTCCCGAGAAGTGTAGGAATGACATAATGCTTTCACAGAGCTCATTTAAAATAATTAGGATGTAATAACAACGTAGGGCACATGCAAACTCACTGCAAACAAAGGATAATGCCATGTTTTCCTAGCTTCAGTAATTTCCCTCATTTTCCTCCATTGTGCATGCTAGACATAATGCTTATAGTCTGAAAAACGACTAGAAAATTGTACCTTTTATCATCTCTTATTGTTTCCCAGTCATTCCATATTGCATGTTTATCAAAGCAACTCTCATACCACATTCACACAACTCAAGCATTTCTTCTGTCCCCTTTCTGCCTCATTAGAGGATATTTAACAATATCAACTATCAATTTCCTTGTCAGCTCTAAATTAGGATAGTTATTACCTGATCAATCAATTACTCCTTCACGTCAATAACTCTTTCACATACCCCTTGCTTTCAAGAGTTCAGGCTATCTTCTCTTCTGTTGCACAGGGCAGCTGCTACTTCACTGCTCCAGGATTTTGGATACATTATGGGCACAAATGTCTTGTGATAGCTGAGTATGTGTCATCCGCAGCCATCAACTTAATTATTCGTATTACAGGGAATTTGATTTTGAGTTGGCAAAACTACTTTTTAAGTTACGGACGTAAACCCTGAGATGCTTCCCCTGAAGATGTCATCCACTGGAATATGCCGGAGACACATCTGGACTCTCTTTACACATAACAACCATTGACAGGGTTACATCTTAAAACAAATGGACCAAAACCGCAAGGACCAGAACTGCAAGTGTTATGTATTTATGTTCTTTCGCATGGTTTGATAGGCTGCCTATAACACAACATTCAAGAAACACAGATTGTATCTACTTTTTAGAAATGAAAAAGCAGTGCATCTCCCTAACAAAAGAAATTCCTTCTTGAATAATCACACTGGACTGTTGGCATCACTTGAAAGCTTCTACCGTTCCACTCCCCTCTCTGGAAGCAGAACAATTCCACAAGAACTTTAAAGTCCAACACAGATGAAAAAAATCTTCTCCTTTGCGATGCAGATTTTGGTATCACAGATAAAATCAGACCTTATTGACAAGCGTTAATTACGCAGGAGTTGGCTCTAAATTTATGAATTCTTTTAATAACTTGCATATAGAACAGAATTCTGCTGTACACTCTTCAGTACTGGAACATTCAGGCTAGGAAGATAAAGTTTCACAGGCTTAAGATCAAACTGGTATCGTGTGCTAACACGTTTCTGTATTTTAAAAATAAACCATTAAAATGCCTTGCTTAGTTTAACAAATTGTTGTCTTGAGAACTGCAGGCTTGCATCAGACTGCTCGTACATATTCACTTTTAAAAGAACTCAACAGGCAATAAATGAGGACATAAGGTCAATGAAACTTCTTCGGATCAGATTTCTTTCAAAAATAAATAAGCATATATAATAATCAGTACAGAGTAATCTAATATAAAACTAATATAATGAGCAACCTCATGTTAGTCAAACTAATTATTTCCAGTCCTATGTATTTAAGTTCTTCCCTTCTGCTAATCCTTTTATTTTTTCATTGTTTACTTTCTCTTGTAAGCTCCCTGACTTCATTTTAAGGTTATGTTTTAGTCTTTCTGCAATTAAATTCCTATTGTCAAAAATTGTAAGGAGATTATAATTTCCTTTCCCAGGTGAAATATTACCTCCTAGATGAAGACTTGCATACTACTCAATTCAAAAAAGCATTCATAATGCTCACTTCAAATAATTTGTCAAAACACAAGTTGGCATAAAGCTATTTTACTCTGATAAATCGTACATTTTGCTTTTTGAGTCCTCCTTAGTTGCTTTTGTTCAACTTATCAATAACGCAACTCTCATTTGGAGCTTAGTTTAAAATCACGTTGTATTTTTTTTAGTGTCAATGTTTGTGCTAAACATACGTTTGTTCCTGTACTAAACTGATCCAATGAGCCTTTATTATGACATTCCTCTGCACATTATTCCTTTTTTGTTACAAAGATTGCAGTCGCCCTTCCTAAGAACTGAATCCTCCCAGCCCTATCAAGGATCGTATCATTTCCACAACTATTTTACATTTTCTCAACCTTTAGCCAACCATTTTACATTATGGATATTTATAGGAAAGAAATAATTCCAATTCCCTCAGAATTTCAGCATTAACAGCATACTGTCTACCAATATACATTCTAAGGTTTATATTAAGAAAACTATCATGTAATTTTACTCCAGTGTAGTCAGATTCCCATGACTGACAGAAGAAGTTTCATTCTTAATCTCTCTCAGCTGTTTCGTCTCTAATTTCTGGGTTTGGTAGCTCTTTTCAAATAAACTCTGACAATTAATGCTGAGAAATAAAGGAAGTTAGAAGAATTCAACACACATTACGTAAAAAAAATACCCAGCTCTCTAGGTCCCTTCCTACACATCCACATCTTGCAGAAAAGGGAAAAAAAAAAAGCCATTTGAAAAAAGCAGCAGTGTAAGTAAGCCCCAGAATGTTGTGTGTTGTTGTGGGTTTTTTAGAAAAATTGCATCAAATTGAGGCATGGCATGTACAATACAGTAAGAGTGAATTTCAGAAGGCACAAATTATCACTTTTATGGCCTATATAATTCCTATACCCACAACGGACACTGGAAGCCTGTTCCGACGAGCAGCTAACCAAAGCACTCAGCTTCATCCCTTTGAGGACCACTGTTCCCCAACAACTTTTATGACAAAACACATCACAGTCGCAGGGAAGAAAAAAATTTTAAGTTCACACCAAAAATTGCATTATAAGGCATTTTCCATATTATGCAATTGCTTGCTCACTACTGTGCAGCAAATATGGGCTCGTACTGCAAAAGCAGCTTGTCCGTATCAACACATTTCACGTCTGAAGAAGCTGCAAAACCATCATAGTGAAAAGCTCAAATTAAAAGAGCTGACTAAAGGCTTTAGGAAGAAGCAATGTAATAAAGCAGAGAGCAACACTACTCAAAACTAAAACTGACAGAATTCTTTAACTAACAGAAGTGACTCTGGCACTTAAGGTAATGAAAAATGCTCTTCAAAACCACACAGCAATATGTACGCAGTATCTTTCAATGCTAAAATCCATGCAGGATCTTATCCAAACCCTCGGCATAGGCCTTCTAAGTGAACTGCAAAATCTGATACAAATCCATCTAGAAACCTTATTACTCTTGGAGTAATAAACACAAATATAGTAAGTAATTATCAATTGAAAACAAAGAACTTGCACTAATCTGTAAGTGGCAGCTCCAGGAAACACCTCCACTCGTTCAACAACTCCACCTTTTCTACAAAATACCAGAAAAATCCAAATTATTGTTTATCCACAAAGCATCTTACGTGCTTTGCGAGCAAATCAGTGCTTTGCTACGTGAACCAGGAATGTTCATCTCATTCTCTTCCCATCAATTCATTGCTCTAAGTGCAATTCATGTCAAGAGACAGATAAACAAACATTTTTCATTACAAATCTACGAACATGAATGAAATAATTCCAACAATTCCCATGTGCAGAAGTGGGATGAAGAAAGGATGGGAATATCTTTACCCTTAAATCTGACTGGTGCAAATCCAATCCAATGTTTGCGTGGAAGAGAAAAGCAAGCCAAGCATGGATGTCCAGTTCCATCACTCAGTTCACCTGAATCTCGGCTGCATTACTGGCTTGCCACAACCTGAGCAGTGCTTTAAGGTGACAGGTTGGCAGTAAATGCAAAAGGTCAAGCAAAACCTGAACTGCAAAGGGAGCGGCCACAGCGTGGTTGAACTGAAACGGAACAGCAGAAGTGGTTTCTGTCCCTCACAAACAAATCCAAGATCCCAGTTCACTTGGCAAGCAGGATTTGTAAGTCAGTTTATTCTCTTGATAGCTAGAGGCAGCAAGAAAAGGTTTTGGACTGGGTGATGGTGCAGGAGCCCAGCCTAAACACCAGCTGCCCCTCGTTTTTCGTACCCTCTCAGGCTTTTCATACGCTCTCAGCAACGATGCTCAGGACCAGCAATCCTTAATACCACAATTCCTGGAGCTGTTACCAACAATCAAGGGAAGACAGAGCTAGTTATCACTGAGAAATGCACTGGCTCATTGCCTCCAAAGAAAATAACCTAAGCGTAAGAAACTGTTGCTACAGGGAATCAGCTTACAGTGAAAGCCTTGAGACAGCACACTAATGAAAGAATCAGTCCCCTCCTCTCAAACAAGAAGATGAAAAAGGTTTGTACCATTTCTGCCACTTGCTAAAAATCACTAAAGCAGTGAGTATGAATCTGTTCTAATATTCCAACATTTCAAGAATTTAGAAATGTATTGTAACAGATTGATGCAGGGTGTTTTGCTCCTGACTATTTTTCTCAATGCAATGCCACCTTAGGTAGACAGCCAAAGGAACGCACACATTCCCTCTCTCTTTGTAAAACGATCCGGTTGCTTAAATGTTCCATTCAATGGAACAACATAACACAGAAAAAAAGGCAGCATTTTCTATAGACCCTGAACACCAGGGCTGAAATAGCATTCATTTTTGGCTTCCAATTATTAGGCTTTCTTAAAACTAATGAAATTCAAATATTTTTATCTCTACTCAACGTCACTACATTGAGAAAGAATTTGGTACTTTAGTTGTTCATCTAAGTACACTACATAGCGCAGCCTCTAAGAAAATACCTCAGAGAACAGATATAGAATTATCTACTGTTAACACGACAGCTTCACCAAGTTTTAGGAGGTCCATGCAAATTTTCATGTAATTCTTCCAGTAGTTATACTAATTTTTCACAAAAATTCAATTCAACCACTTTAAGAGAGATATTTTCTATTACAATTTCTAGCAATTAGTAAAGTAAAAAAAAAACTACACGTTTTTAAACTGCTAATGATGACATTTTGCATTATGGATTTCTCAACAAAGCCTACTAATTTTGTGAGCGATGGGACTAAAAAAATTCAGTTGCTGGCAAGATCTACAGGGTACTTTGTGTGTATTTGTAGTTGACTGACTTCAGTGCCTTACAAGGTACAGTCACTAGAGCTGAGACATTTTCAAATCTATTCTCTCTTATGAGGGCAAACCACTGCACAAGCATTTACAAATTTTCTGTCATCTTGCAGGAAATTACATATCTTTGAGACCTCTTAGCCTTTACTCAAAGTCAGTGGACATGGTGAAATAGTTCAAAATTTAGGTTGAAGAAGCTGACAGAGATGCAGAAAACGCCAGCTCATAAGCTTGTTACCATACACAGAAGCTAAAAATGCCTCAAGAGCAACTTTTCAGCCCTAATCTTTGTTAGTACCCCTATCTTCCAAACTCACACAGAACAATAAGAATCAAGCTGTAAAATATACTAAAAGCAGGAAGCAGAGCAGCTTTCTGAAATTAC
The DNA here is from genome assembly GCF_000703405.1 of Apaloderma vittatum. Lineage (NCBI taxonomy): Eukaryota > Metazoa > Chordata > Aves > Trogoniformes > Trogonidae > Apaloderma > Apaloderma vittatum. The sequence continues at coordinate 71,137 of NW_009725724.1, forward strand.
CCTTTTTTTCAAAACTGAATGCACATTGTACACTCATTAGATTAAAAAAAGAGCATAACTATGACCTGAACACATACACGTGGCTTAACGAGCAAGAGCGACCCTGCTTTGTACATTCTTTAATGAGAACTTTCCAAAAGCCAAGCCTAATGCTGTTTTTTTTCAGTCAGTACGAAGGTTTAGTATAAAACGGCAATGGACTGCAGCAGCTGGCTTAGATTATTTCTGTTATCATAGTATTTCATCAAGTTTTACTTCCTTTTTATGGCACAGAAAGAACACTTCTCAGCAAATTAAAAGACTTAACTATTTTCTGTGCATTTCAGTTCTGCGCCCAAACTAGCTTTCTATGCCACAGAGTATTACCTCCATATTGACCGTTAGTTACTGATTTTTACAGTACATTCTTCTTTCTCACATTCATACCTGCAGATGGTCCTCACTCTTCCAGTAGTATTTCCCTACGTGCACAGCAGGCTCCGCGTCCTACCCATGAAGCGGCTCTGACTCTTTAATTTCCCAAGCCTGATTTTCAGTCCTTAAGCACCTTCGCTTTATCAACATGTACGACTGACTCCCCCAAGGACCCTTCCTTTTGAGGAGCATAAACCACTGGAAAAATGAACAACCTGGAATCGGAACCACAGCAAGAGGCAAACGTGAAAACGCAGCATCAGGCTGCAATTGTATAAAGTTTGCCTTCGAAGTCCACACAGACACATGCAATAATAGAGACAGATATTCAACCTCTGTCTAAAGAAGTATCTTCACTGAAAGCAACAACATGACAGGACCAGCAATGATTTAAGCAATGAAAAGAAACAATAATAAATAGGTCACTGTTACACTTCAGTTCTGCAACACCTGGTGCTTTAATAAGCTGAAGCAAAAAGAATAGATTGATGTTCAGCAGCTACACATACTCAAAAATAAAGCTCTACTTTTTTAATTGCCATTTCATTAGTTGTGCTATGTACAATGTAATAGAATATGAAATGATACATAATTCAAAAACATCATTTAAAGATCTGTTACAGAGTTTCTTCTACAACAGCTATTAATCTTCAGACAGCTCCTATAAAGATTTACTGCATTAAATCAAACGAGGAAAGAGGGAGCAATCCTGATTTACATTAAAATAGAGAAAAATGCAACAGCTCTGACATTTACTCAAGTACCCAAGTTATCCTCAGGTGCTTGGGCTCATCTCTCATTTCAGCAATGAAGCTGTTCAGTGAAAAACAGCTCCTATATGTCATATATGGATTAGTCGGCTTCTTGTCAAGCCAGCTCTCTGTCAAATCTTTCTGATGTCCCAAACAAATATGTTTGGTTTACGATGGTGCGATTATTATGCCAGCTCAGAAACATGGCAGTGATAGGGACACGAGAAACAATCCTCCAAATTAAGGTAATAATATCCGAACAAATAGGACATTAATAGTTGCACTCAGGTAGACACACTTCACTCGGTGTTATGGGCAGAAGCACACAAGTTTGAAGGAAAAAGGAAAGACGTGTGCGTTTCTCATAACATTGCACAGTTTCGGGTAATTTGAATGGTCCAATACGCTTGTTTCTACATATGCATGCGATTTATAGAGATTCTAATTTATTGTACACAAAATAACATTTTAAACCAAAAGCAATTTCTAGTTTGTTATGCTTGATAAAAACAAACATACTTCTAGCCATTCCTGAAACAACCTGGAAATTATTTGTACAGAACATGAAGGAACCAGACATGTTACGGGTTTTCCACATGTAGCACCGTATATTTTTGTTGCCATAAAAAAACATTAATTTCTGTTTAGCCAAATAGATTAATTTCTAATAGAGCTCAGCTTTAAATTTATAAGTCCTTCCATTCTCATTCAAAACATTCTAGTACAAGCTTCGCTTTTGAGTAGACACATTTTCTAGTGCAAGCTTAACTTCTGAATAGACATGTTTTTCAAAGAATTATGTCTCTTAACAGCTACATAAGGGCTAAAATAGCTTTGCATATACACAACGAAAATATCTTAAAACCTTCGAGATCAATAAGAAATTTTCACTGAAAAAGACACTATATTTTCCCACAGAATTTCAATAATACAAAAACTTTTAATTAATTGGGAATTGAAGAGCTATTCCTCAGCTTAGACATCCGCCCTTCTCTTCCTGCAAATCCTTACTGATCTAAGAATCTGGTGTGGCTCCAGAAAAGTTAGAGGAGGGCTTAGCCGAAGGCGTGCGGTTGGCACGTGGATGCAGGGAACGCCAGCGCTGGGATCGACAGAGCAGCACAACGTGAACAAGTGCTGACATTTGCATCAATTGGCCAAACGATTATGGGCTTTGCTGTAGCTCAGCAAGCACTTCGCAAAACGTTTTGGCCACAGGAATACTAAATACACCCAAGTCACAGCGGCCGTGGCCGAATGACAAATTACAGAGGCCTCGGTCCATACGTGGAGTCAGGCAGAGAACCCCAAACACCGCACGGCTGTGGTTTATCCTTTCAGCTAAACCAATACTCCGTGAAGGGGTCCTATCAAGTGTCTACCTTCAAATTAAATGTATTTTATCTATACATAATAAAATAAGGTTGATATACGGTGGTTGACAAAAAACCCCTTTATCTACAGATTCTGATAGACAGCAAATCAAAGTAATTCAAGCAACAAAATGCACTTTGTGAAAGTAGCTTATTTCACTGTGTAGGCTAAACGCATTTTGAGGAAGGATTACATTTTGTTTGGCAATTTATTTTATTGACAAAGCATATTTCATCAGATATTGCTTCATATTTTGTAGACAAATGCATGTTGTCAAATACCCTATTTCCTTTGGTGGATAAGAAGTATTTTTCCACAGATTCTAAACTTCTCTGGAGAGCACAATGGATCCAACGCAACAGCAGGTTCTACAAAGAAGCTGTTTGTATCACATTTTTTTTAAAAACAGTACAATTTTTTAAGATTGTACCTGGAATATATAATAAAAAATGGCTTTTATATGTAGTCTGTCAGAGTAATGAATAATCATTATAGTAAAGTTAAAAAAAAAAGTAAAATCAATATCTAAGTAACCTTGGGTTCTGTAATTCTAATTTACGCAATAGTTTTTTTTCTGAACATTTGCCCTCAACTCTACATAAGTATGAGGTCTTAGAGTGGTAGCTGCCAAACGTGTGAAGACAATTACTTTTCATTGCTTTCTTTCTGAAATATTTTATTACAGGAGTACAGTGTCACTTCATCGGACAAAGAATATGTTAGCTCATTGTGACAGCACCCAGAGCCAACCTAAGGCAATTACTTCAGATTGTTTAAACTAGCCTAGGAGCAAACAAACACAACAAAACCTCTAAAGCCCGTCACTTCATCAGACAAAGAATACGTTAGCTCATTGTGACAGCACCCAGATCCAACCTAATGCAATTACTTCAGATTGTTTAAACTAGCCTAAGAGCAAACAAACACAACAAAACCTCTAAAGCCCTCCTGCCCCCCTAAAAACCACACACAAACCACAGATGAAACACCCCTTGAAATAACATTGTCTAAATGAATTATATTCACATATTTTTCATACAGTTGTGACAAAAGTTTTGGGAAAAGACAGATTCGGAATATTCAGTTTAGTTGAAGCACACATTTTAACACCTATATTGTAACACTTCAAAAATACTAACTTTACGTGTACATTTCCTCCCCTCTGTTACTAACTGTAGTAATTTAAAGTTAAATCAGAATTAATTTTGATAGATAAAAAGTTTTGTCTTATTCACATTAGCATTAAACTGACTGGGATTCAATTTTTGAGTATCGAGGAAGTATTCTTCAGGAGAAGTCTGTCTTTAAAAATAACTTGTGGACAGACATCACGAAGAGCTGCAGAATTAGCAGCTATTACCTTTAAGGGTAATTTACCAAGAAGGTTAAAAAGCACCCATTTGCTATGGAAGCATTTCAAGAGTTATATCCATTAAACATATGTAGAAACACTGCTACCAAGAGCGCTATCTGCGTCAAGCACTCTGTCTGCTATTTCTTTTTCACCCAGTTTAACTTCTTTACTACCCTTTAAAGATAAAAGAATTCGTCACTTTCTTCTAAATAAATTCCATTCTAAGCAAGTATGCAAACCCATGGTCAATAAGACACTTTGCATATGAAGCCTAGGCACACAGGCAGCATGAAAGAAAATGTTCAATGTACTCTGAAATACTGTGCAAGAATCATTTATTTACTTAGAAAGCACACCAAAATGTAAGCAGTGATTTTCCAAAATCCAGGAAACATTGAGACAGCTGGCACCACGCGCAATTTCACCCTTCAGTAAAGGGTAAAGTGGGAAGAAGCAACATAAAAAATAAAACCCCTTTCTTATTTGAAACAGCTGGATGATCCGCAGAAGAAACATCAGGTAACTGAAGATTTTACTCTTTTCTGTCCCAAATCAACTTAATCTTTCCCCACGCTGCAGTCATAAACTTTTGGGCACTCCTACACAACGAGAGCATCTTGCAAAGAACCACGCCGATGACCATTATTTCTCAGGTGACAGATTATTTCCTCACTGCCTGATTTGTAGCTACCGTGAAAGATTTACATCATCTCCTACTTCCAAGAAAAGGCTTCCTACTCCAACAACTCAACTCGAAGAGCTAGAAGCTAACCTAAAGAACAAACTGTACATGCAAGTTCACATAAAAAGCACAACCACAGATCTCATATTCCTGTTCGAACTATATTGATAGAGGATGACACCAGCAGTAAGATTTCAAGTATTTAGCTACCCTTATTTTGTAGGACCAATATTTCTATCACCTGGAACAAATCCAACACTTAGTAGGAACAATCATCTACTTACTTTAGCAGGCAGCATGAGGCAGAAGACTCTGAGGAGAAGCGGACACCTACTGCAGCCGCCTCTGCTGCCTCCTTGCCTCCAACAGCAAGACACCAGGGCTTGGTGCTTTTGAGAAGCCCCTCCCTGCAGCAACAAGACCTGTCACTTTTCTAACGCTGTCACCCAGCACAACTGGTGAAAGCCTTCCCTTCATAAGCCCTCCTGCAGATCTCTTTTCTCCATCCACAAAAGTTGCAACAGGATGAACAGACAAGGGTGCCCGTCTTCACTAGAACTCAGCCTCTTCCCTCCCAGCCTTTCCTCATTCATCTTTCTTTACCTGCCTACAGCAGCCTCCTCCCTGAGCAGCTCTGATAACCAGCTCCACTGTCAGCAGTGGATACCAACATGATGGATACCAACAATCTGCACTTCCTGAAGAATCAAGGAATGGTTTAATGTTTGTGTTTTGGACTACTGTGCACACCTGACTTGAAAGCAGACGACTTCCATCACCGCTTCACCAAAACTTAAGCAGGAGTGTGATCTGCTAACTAGAACTCCCAGGGAAAGGGCATTTGGGCAGCCTGCCCATCTGTCTGATGTGCTGGCCAGTTAAAAAGACTTACAGCCATAGTTTACTGTTCACTGCTCCACTCAGCTCATCAGCTCTTCCACGGAGGAAGCTCCCAGTGTTCTTGGCCCTCATGCATGCTCCAGAAGATTCTTTAGTAAAGCTTCTCAAAAGCATTTTGGCCACCTCCACATGCCAGAAGTAGTCTCATGCAGAACTCTTATTTACAGGGTTGGACACAGACAAAGAAAAAGGAAGCATCAGAGAGAGTATCAACGTGATTAAAGGTTGTAGAAGAACAGTAATCATTGTTACTTTTTACTTCTCTAATTCAAAGCTCTGCCAGTCCTTGGAGTAAAATTCAAGTCAAAGGTTTTACCTTCTTTCTCCTTATGCACACATACTATAGCCAGACAGCACTGCAGGCTGCAGGAGCTGGAATTGTTCAGTCTGGAAAAGAGAAGACTTCGGGGGACCTAATAGCTGCCTTCCAATACCTGAAGGGAACCTACAGGAAGGCTGGGGAGGGACTTTTGACAAGAGTGTCCACTGATAGGACAAGGGGAAATGGGTTTAAGTTGAAGGAGAATAGATTTATATTAAATCTGAGGAAGAAATTCTTCAGTACGAGGGCGGCAAGACTTTGGAATAAATTGCCCAGAGATGTTGCGGCTGCCCCCTCCCTGGAGGTGTTCAAGGCCAGGTTGGACGGAGCCTTGAGTAGCCTGATCTAGTTGAGAGGCGTCCCTGCCCATGACAGGGAGGTTGGACTAGATGATCTCTGAGGTCCCTTCCAGCCTAGGCCATTCTGTGATTCTACAAGCAGTAAGAGACTATGCTCCCCCGCCACAAAAAAAAAACCACAACAAACCACGAGAAAAAACACAAGATACATATTCTACAGAAGTGTCCAAGAAAATCTATTGTGTGGCTTCAATGTGCAAGCGTACTCAAAGGAAAACTTGCTACTAAAATGTGTCAAATGACTGTCATTGCTACTCATTTCAGTGTAGAAGGTAATCAAAAGGATAAAATGCAGCAGCCCTTCAGTAAATCCTTGCTCTTACCGATCACCTTTTCATGCCTGACATGTTTGCAAGTGGATTTCAAACCTACTTGCACGATCTTTCCAGGGTCTGAGGTTAGGCTGGTCATCATGTACACAAGGCATACAATTAACCTTTTATCGGTCTGGCTGCACCTCTCCTCCACAGACCAAGGTGGTTCACACACAGCTCTGGAATTAGACTTTGCTTGTAAAGAGCAAGACAAAACTGGGATCGGGTACTTAAACTTCTTCCATACTGTCAATCATTAAATTTCCTCCCCATCCATCAGTGAATCCAGGAACACCTAGAAATTCCTTCTGCAATGAGCATACGTGTCTGCAAGACTCCTCCTTGTTACTCCTGCTAGCCCTTGCTAGTGTAACTCCAGCTGAGCTTAAGCCTTCCCAGCTTTGCCCATCTGAACATTTTTTCCCCCCAACACTTACTAATCTCCACATGATGAGCTACGTAGGTTATCAAAAAATAAATACCTTTTTTGCACTAGCTTTTAAGCACATATGCAAGTCCCTCCGTGTGCAGTTGGCTCTAAACAGCAGCTAATCAAGATGTGGTGGAATCACAGAATCATCGAACAGTTTCGGCTGGAAGAGAACTCCAAGACCATCGAGTGTAACCTTTTTCCCAGTCCAGTCAACACCACTAAACCACCCGTCTCTTAAACTCCCCCAGGGATGGCGACTCAACCCCCTCCCTGGGCAGCCTGTTCCAGTTCTAGTAGCAAAGCATAAACGCACTGTAAGAGCCGACAGATCGTAGCTCACCTAACCAGCACAGGTTAACTAGATAGCTATATTTCAATTAAAGAAAAAGCCATTTGTTGCATGTCTTCTTATCACACTAAAACATCGTTGCAACAATTAATAGCTACCCAATTCACAGAAATTGCTTTCATTATTTTTGAAGCAGCTACTTTCTTTGAATGTAATGACTAAGAGAAAAGAAACAGATGTTTCTGTTGCTAAGGAGATTAAATTAAAAAAAATGAGATAAAGCAAATATTTAGAATATTTATTTTGAAAGGAAAATTCCTTCCACTTGAATTTAACTACTTGATTTATAACCAGCAGCACAGGCAGCTAACATATAACAAAACACCAATGTGGGTTGTTTTGGGTTTTTTTGCACTGCGATTGTTCTCCTGCAATATATTCTGCGTATTTATGCCGGGACAACGTGGCATAACAAATCAAGATGCCTAGACACAGACACCAGAATCTCCATGGCTTGAGTAGCTGCAGGTGCTCATTGTTGAAAGCGGATATCTGCATTAAAAGTTAGACTTCTGCTAAAGTGAAGGAAACTTTAACTGTGCAGGAAATGTTCCATATCACAGTTACAAAGTTAATATTAGAAAATAAAAAGATGCAATTTTGTGAAACAAAAAAACCTCTCTACCAGTAGGCAGATTGGTTTAATGTATGTGTTCACATTACCGTACTTGTGTTGTACAAGCACGGACCATATTCACAGAATCACAGAATGTTAGGGGTTGGAAGGGACCTCTGAAGATCACCTAGTCCAACCTTCATCCCAGCGTACCTAACCACTACACCACAGCCTCAAGTGCTAGATCTACTTTTTTTTTAAACACCTCCAGGGTTGGTGACTCCACCACCTCCCTGGGCAGCCTGTTCCAGTGCCTCACCACTCGTTCAGTAAAGAACTTCCCCTGAATATCCAATCTAAACTTACCCTGACGCAACTTGAGGCCATTTTTCCCTTGTCCTGTCATTAGTAATTAGAGAGAAGAGACCAGCACCAGCCTCACTACAGCCTCCTTTTAGGTAGTTGTAGAGGGCAATAAGGTCTCCTCTCAGCCTCCTCTTCTCCAGACTAAACAAACCCAGTTCCCTCAGCCGCTCTTCACAAGGCATGTTTTCCAGACCTCTCACAAGCCTTGTTGCCCTTCTCTGCACCCGCTCCAGCACCTCGATGTCCTTCTTACACTGTGGTGACCAAAACTGGACACAGTACTCGAGGTGAGTAGCCCGGGGGTATAAAAAGCTAGGTCAGTAAAGACCTGTATGAAGTAAAGCTGCCTCTGCTGTATATGCTCAAAAGGACAAGGTTATACCCAGCTGCCAGTAAAACCAGTGAGAAGCTGCTTAAAAAAATAAATAAATAAATCCAGTCATATTGGGCTTATTACACCAAAAATCTAATTTTAAATTATTCTGGTGAAACACATACACTGGAAGGTAGGTATATTCTGAGTTTCTGTAGTAGATGGCAGTCATACCGTTTTTCCACTTCAGGTCACCATAAACGTACTAACTTTGTGAGAAATATTTACGTAAACAACAAACTCCTGAAACCGAGAATAAATAATAGCTCAAAGACATCCAGCAAATCACAATCTTCCTTGCATACAACTTCAAATTTAAAAGAAGAATAAAAGTGTAGAACAAAAATTATTTGTGCTATGAATCATCTTGGCTCATACACCTACCGGAATTGCAACATCGCTACAGCGCAGCAGCATCTTGTCACTCTCCAGTGCCCTACTGACATGTTTTTCTACTGCATTATTAGCACCCTTGGAGGACTCCCTATTACTCAAAACTGATTTATTCTTGCAAGGTATCTTGCTCACTCTAATATCTCCTTTCCTGCAGTCAATAGCAGCCATCTCCAGGATGACACCTGAGCCTGTTTGCAGGCTTATTGTAACTGATTCATGTCCCAGCTTCAGTGGTAAATATATAGAGCTGTCAGATGCAGTACTGATGGTGGTAACATTTCCCAATGCCGAAATGTCTGTAAGCACTGAACATTTTGATTTCTCACCGTGATGGCAGTTAAGGTCTATCTACTTCTTCTGTTTTCTTCCCATAAAAGCTGATTTTTGAAGATCCTATCCAAGCAGATACAATTGGCTGACTAAAAGTTAACTTGTGATTTGATTTCAGACTTAGTCAGAACAGGTTTGTATTTTGTAATAGGCATTCAAAGCCCAATGAACCAGTTTAAATCAGCTACTACTATAAACAAACAGTGCAATGAAAAACAAATGAAAAACCTGGAAGAAAATGTCTATTTACACAAGATTAACTTCTCATAAAGATTTTTTCTTTAAAAAAAAATTAATAAATAAGCTGTTCATGAGAAGAAAGGCACCAACTTGGACTTGAATCAATGGAACTGAAAAGCAGCTCTATCCATTCATTCCTCATGCATGTGCTCTATTCCACCAAAACCATTTATCAGACACCTACACAGTCCCACTACCTCAAACTCCTGTCACAAAGTAATTACAAGGAGAGGGCTCGTTCCAAGAAGGATGCTGACTGCGAATCTTTTCCTTTTCACGAGGGAGCTCTGAAATAATTCAGCTCAGCATTCATCGTTAAACATGAAGGGCCACATCACTCTCAAGCACACAGAATTTCTTAGGAAATCACACCAAGTTTCCAGTCAGACTTCAGATAGGTTCCACAAAACCCTAAAACTGCCCATTTTGAGTTTTCAATATGGGAAAGAATGGATAAAGTCAGAAAGGACAGATCAGCAAGAGCACCACAGCTAGGATTTCACATTTTCTTGCACATAGTCGATACCCTTACGCAGTGCTCGTAGCATGTTATGCAGAAGAATTTCATCGAGCATCACCTGTGATGAGCTGGAACTCTTTTCTTTGGGCTCTCACAGAATGTCAGTGCAGTTTCCAGTCAAGAACTGCCCATTTCAGCCACTGTAAGAAGTCCTGAGTCCCACAGTTATCCTCCTATTTCCTTCAAGCTTGCATTTGACGTCAGCCTGAATACCTACAGCGTTTCCCCCCGCCTCCAGTCACACACTTCATCCACAGTCCCACATTCCCACAGAAGCAAAAAGCAGAGTTTTCTTTTAAAAATGAAGACGTATATCAAAACCTGCCCTTAGTTACAGAAACAAAAGATCAAAGCTCAAATGTGTTGCTGGGTTGTTTTTCAACAGAGTCCTTTTTGGACAAAAGCTCATATCCTACTGAAGAATACAAAAAGATATATGAATTATAAAGCTTCGTGGCAGACAATTAAGATTATAGTTAGTAAAATCTGTACCTAACTCCAAAAGAATCCTTATAAAACACTGAATACTATCATCATCTATTCAACACCTAAATTTCTAAGGTACACAGTAATCAGTCAAAATCCAGGATTTCAGACATCTAGTTACCTTTGCCAGCACATTTCTGCTTGACATTTAGTGATAATTTTGTATTTTTATACCATTATTTTTTTTAGAGTCCACTAAAAATATCATAATATACAGGAATACTGCTTTTTTTTTTTAAAAAAAAAAATCATCCTAGACTTACTATTCTGTTTGAATTACTACCATCTTCCATACATCTGACAGAAGCCTGAAGTTACCCAAAATAAGATTCAATTTCTCATCTATTCATGCAGTACTTGAGAAATGACAGTATTTCATTTATTTCCTAAAATCAAATCTTGGGTCTTACGGAATGCTGCTAAATAAATTTATCTCCCAACAAGTATTTTTGCAGTGCTAAGGCCAATGTGGGCACACATCCCAATAAATTTAAAGCCATCCCTTCTCAAAACTAAAGAGGTTTAACCCCATTAGTATTCTACTAAACTCTGTAAGAAAAATCGAAATGTAAAGAAGTAAGTGTCTCTTCTTCCTTAAAATATTTTTTAGGAAAGCAAGTAATCGATGATATGGTATCATTTACAAAAATATGAGTAACATTTTAATTCCACTTTTGTAATCATCATTCATATTACAATGATCCGTTTTAATCGAATCTATACCCCTGCTCTTTCATCACACTGAACTATTGCTGGTAATTCCAGGAAGCATCAATTTTACTATATTCATTTAAAAAAAATATATATATTCAAAATAAATTTTCCGAAGCATTGTTTCTTATTTGGGATACAGATTTGAAGCGAGGGGTGAGGAATGGGAGAACAATCCAGCAGCAATAGTGATTTATTGGTTAGTTTATAATTTAGAGTAATTCACTCTAAGTAAGTTTTATGCTTACACAGGATGGTATTCTGCCTTCGCTGCCAAAATAGGTGCACTGCAAAAAAATCAATAGCAGAAGTTACAATGGTTTTGTGGTTCCTTTTCTGAGTGCAAATATTTGATTTACCAAGGTGGGATTGTGAGTTTGCTGCTTATGGAATAAAAGGCACGAATATTCAAGAACGTAAGTATACAGAAAGGAAAGAATATAATTTGTATACTTAAAATCATTTACGAGCCTACATATTTAGAGAATGTAGTATTTTCTCTCACATCTACCAACTACTATTTCAGCAAAACAGTATCTCACGCTGAAGTGATACCAAGAAATGCATTTATGCCATCTCATAGAAGTGAATCTGTTCGATGGACTGGCATTTGGATTTCTGTGGGAGGGCTGTGCTCTGGTCATTGCATTTTGGGGTTTGAGCCTGTCAGTAAAGTGACAGGAGAAGAACGCCTCTGTGATAACATATTCAAGAACGGGGAAAAAGAACTGCGCCACAACAGCTGGCACAGAGATGGAGCAGTGAGAACATGTGGACACACCAAGGTCAGTGAAGGAGGAGAGGGGGGAGGATGAGCTCAGGCACCGGAGCAGAGGGTCCCTCAGGCTGTGGTGCAGACCATGGTGAGGTGGGTTGTCCCCCTGCAGTCCATGGGCGGGGTGTAGATGTCCACCGTGTAGAGGACCCCACGCCGTGTGGGTGGATGCCTGAAGGGGGCTGCAGCCCGTGGGAAGCCCGCGTCAGAGCAGGTCACTGCCAGAACCTGTAGCCCATATAACCCAGCAGGTTGGCTGGTGGGACTTTGGTGACGCTGTTGGGGACTCACACTGGAGCGGTTTCCCCTGAAGGACTGCACCCCAGACTCACGAGGGGTGGGCTGCCCCTCGTGAGGTGTCTCCCGTCGGGCAGTTTGTGACGAATTGCCCTTTGTGGGACGACTCACGTCAGAGAAGAGAGCGTGAAGCTTGTCTCCCGTGAGAGGGACCCCAATGGCCCTGGGGAAGAGTGAAGAGTCCTCCTCCGGAGTGAAGAAGAAGCGGTGGAACCAACGTCGGATGGACTGACCGTAACCCCCTTCCCTGTCCCCCTGTGCCGCTCGGGGGGAGGACGTGGAGAAACTGGGATTGATGTTGAGCCCGAGAAGAAGGGAGGGATGGGGGGAAGATGTTCTGCTTTTAAGATCTGTTTGCTTTTCCTTATTTCTCACTACTCCTCTCTGATTTATTCTCTTAATAAATTTAACTAAT
>NW_009725724.1:84015-97809 GCF_000703405.1 Apaloderma vittatum
AACCACGACAGAAGCTAACAAAGCAAACATGGTAGGCAGGCATGTAAGCCTGACTGCTGCAGTAGCCCTCTTCCTCCTATCTCCTCAAGTAGTTTTGATTATTCACACCAATGTGAGTTTGAAGAAGGTTTTCAAATCATATAGATTATGGTCTTTTATACAGAATGGCAGCCCTGAAAGTAAAAAAAAATTGTGCCTCCTCCAGACCCAGGACTAAGAGTAGCACTGAAGACAGCAGTGATTGAGAGGCTGTTTTCTCCCCACTCCCACAAAGGAAGGGAATTTACAGTCAAAATGTGTAAAATTAAAACCAAATCCTTCCTTCAGGAAAAGTTCTGGAGGGTTTTATTGTATTGGTTTTGGTTTTTTTAAGAAGTTAAACTTGTTTTTTCTCTAAGGTAGTTACTTTCTAAAGGCTTTGGTCCACCATGATGGGGTGGTAGCAGCCTTTGTTGAAAAGAAATAAAGCTCCAAACCCAAAAGCAAAGCTAACAAATATGCTGAAACACTGATGTCACAGCAGGGGCCTCTGAATATCAGATAAGATGTCAGAGCAAGACACAGTGGAGGGAAACAAGTCTCGATATTTGTTTGGGAACTGACGGCGAGCTTTGTCAGATGGATAAAGAAGAACCAGACAAACTTCTTCATCACACCAGCAAATCCACAGGAGCACAAATTTAAGGAGGCAAAGAAAGAATGGGGCAGTACTGGTTCAACACTGCAAAACTGCGGAGACGACAGCAGAGCCTATGACAGGCTGAAAACAAGAGATGTCACCAGCACTGGGCACAAAACCCAGGACAAATTCCCAACCCCCAACCTGCAGCCAAGGAAAATTCATTGTGGCATCTAAAGACAGAACATCTCCCCAGGCCCCAAAGCCCCCAAAATAAAACCCCAAATTAGCTGAAGTAATATGCTGTGCACAACCTTCTTGTAGTAATTATGTTCTTCCCTCGTCCTGGGGGGCCGTGAGGACTCCTCTCTAAGCTGCAGGAATTGGTGGAAATCCACTCAAGCAACTACTGCACTACTAGCAAAGGACAGCTCTGCTCCTTATAAACCCCACAGCACTTAATTCTCTTGTCCTAGCACTTTACTCAAACCAAACCTCTAGCAAACACCCACAGTCATATGACGGAGAGCAGTAGAAAAGATTTTCTTTCTCCCTAAAGTACCTGAAAATTCTTCCTCACCTCAGTATTTTCCAGAGCAATGTAAAAAAATAAAAAAGCAATATACAAGATCTAGCCACCATCTGGAAAGGTTTAAATGAACCTATTCTCCACCTCAATTACTGCAGAGGATTATGAAAGTGATTTCACATTCAGCTTTGCTCTTGATCTACTGACACTGGGAGCTCACTCTGTTATTCAGGTTCCCTCATAAAAAGTAGGCAGCAAAACCAAACAAACCAAGACTACAGCAGAGGATTTTGAGATTGAGCTATCAGTTGTTCTGGAATTTTCACTGAGGACCTACTTGTGCAACTGCAGTTGAGACACAGAGCAAAAGTGAGCTGGTACAGCAAGTACTTGTCCATCTGCTTTTTTAACTATTTGAAGATGGGCTAAAAAAAGCCCTTAAAACAAATACATGAACTTTTACGTAGAGTATGTGGCTGCATTTACAATAGTAACAACAATTTTCAGGAATCCCCTATCTCATTTTTCTAGTTATACAGTATTAGCAGAGATTTGTCATGAAACTCAAGACTTGTTAAAATAAAAATTCCACAATCCCACGAGATTTTCTTTGCCAATACGAAGCATTTCTGTTTTTCTCATTTTAATTTCTTACACCATACAGATTTTAAAAATTCAAAGCTTTAGGCACTTAGAGTAACTTCTAAATGGGAAGCATAGACCTTAAGGATCTAAAAACTGCAGAAGTAGACTCATGGAGTCAGAAAGTAACCTTTTAGTAGAAAATATATAAGGACAACCTATTAAACTACCGCAAACAAAGCAGAATGTTTTGTTTTCAGTGTGAGTGTTGTATAGCATGTCTTTCACAGCATGGCAATTAAAATGTTACGTTAAATCAACTCCAATTAAAAGATTTTACAAGAGGCACAACCTAGAAATAGTCTCAAGAAACATTGCCCTGGAATTAAATGGTTTGAAAAAGAATACTCAGATGTATCACCAAAAAAATGGCTTTGATAAAACTAATATTCACAAGCAAAAACTCACAATATTTTCTTAACATCTTTTTTTTAAAGGGAATTGATCACTCGAAGGTTGTATTTCCTTTATTCTTCAGCTACTCCTGAGCAAGACAGCCCACTTGCTCTATATTGTGTGTTACTGCATGTAATTACATGAATTCCCAGCGTATACGTATAACATTAATTAAATTATAGGGTGTCCTGCGAGCATCCTGTCCAGCAGTTAGAGACATCAGAAAAGAACAGATAATTTGAAGGTTCTTCTCTTTGTTTACCTTTTCTGAAGAGAGCATATATAGATCTACAACTCTCTGTTCCTATCGACTGAACGGTTTTTGTTAAGAATCTGAATAAAACGCCCACTTGACTAAGGAAAAGTTTCTTTTGATGCCAGGAGCAATAAATTCCCAACATCCTCATTTGATCCTGCATTTGTCAGGATAGGCAGTTCCAGCAAATGAAAATCCAGGTAGGTAGGGAAAAGGCGTATTTCTTTTAGTGAAGCATTCTGAAGCAATTCACTTGGGTGGAAAAGACTGAAGTAGATTCTGTAAAGGAAAGTGCTGAGACAAATTGCTTTCTTCTACAAAAACACTCTCCTGCAGAGATTTCCAGGCTTTTTTCAAGCATAGATGGAAGCACTTTGGTTGACAATATAAACACATCTCAAAGCAAAACAACAGACAAAAGTTAAGTTCTGACTACTCACCAAAAGGGGAGGTCAGCTACGCTCTCTTTTGCAGTTTTTTGGGTTGTATCTTTAGCTCATCAGGTGAGATTGAACTCTTAATGTGTTGGGCAATGAAAAGCAGGAAGGATCTGTAAGACAGAAAGAAAAAAAAGTGCAACTTTCAGAAAAAAAATAACCATAATGTTCCATCAATAAACAAAGATTTTTGAAGTATTTTAATATTTATCTGTCTCAGTTTTTAACAACCAGAAAGGCAACACAAGCTACTCACTCAAAGATGTAAAAATTCATCTCCTAGATACACCTTTCCTTATGCCTCTCATTTTCCCTACTGTCTTCCCCACATATAGGCACCCAAGAAATGAGACAATGATAATCTTGGATAGTCTTCCTCAAAATTTTGTATCAAGGCATTTTTTTCCTCCAGGTGTCTTCACTGTGAAAAGTTTATTTTAAAAATACTCTTAGATGTCACCAGTCCACAGACGTCACTTGTTGCTTCCTCTGCCAATTTACTCTCTTCCTTCTCGGTACTCAACACCTGATACTACCTGTTGGTTTCCATATTTTCTTCAGCATTTTCATTATACTCAAAAGTATTTTGAGAGAACAAAAATTACCTAACATGTCCACTGCCTCAGCAATTCATTTATTTTTCACCTCGTAAATGAAATGATCCAGGTAGAACTGCAGCTACTTATAAGATGATTTAAAAAAAAAAAAAAAAAAAATCACAGGTTTCACCTTACATTATGAAATTGAACAAGAAATAATGGTGAAGAAGTGATTGGTCATGCTGCCAAAGAAAAGTCCAACAGCTGATAGGCACCCACGCAAAAAATACAAAATCACCACAGGCTGGAGGTAGGAACCGACAAGCAAACTATCAACAGTAGAGCCAAATATTTCTGAAATACACACAGAAACCTGTAAAGACAAGTCAATACTTTCCATGGTTATTCGTGCAACTTTTAAGCAATTTTCTTTTACCATTAAGAGTATTTAACACCGCCAGCTTTATCTACTGCTTTCACTGAACTTAAACGAATGGCACTTATTTTTGGTTAAAAAAGAAGCTTGATGTGCTCGCACTACTTAACCGCTGAGGTCTGGAAATGAATAGGCATAATTGCACTTCAGGCCAACAGCTTTCCATAAAGCATCAATTATTTAAATAAGACAAAGAATTCGATACACGTTGTATATTAGTATCATGTAAAATCTTTAAGGCCAGAATCGCGGCATAAGATCTTCTAAGAATATGAATCAATGCGAAAAAAAATCCAATGCTTTTAAATTGCAAATGTGAAAGCTGAAATACAGATAACTTCACTAATTAGGGGTTGGAATTAAGTCTTTACTTTGATAATCTCCTTATTTTCACTATTATGCTCACTTTCTTTTGCTCAATCCTATCAACCTATGCCTCAACGCAAATTACACTTCTATTATATACCTCCCGCTTTGGTAACTCTGTGCCATTTCCAGTATTTGCTTATAATTGCCAATTCTTTTATACCTTCCCTGTTTGTATATGGCTATTTCAGGAACTGCTGAATTTGGAACAGAAACATTCATGAGAGCAGCATCGGGTTACATTGAGATACAAACACTGATGATCTAACCCAGAAAAAGAACAGCAAGTAATTAGCAAGAGCTGAAATCTGCCTCAGGTCAGACTCCCGCAAAAACCAACAGCTTCATGTGTAGGATCATCTTCTAATCCTCAAGAAAGACCATCTTACACAGGCTTTTAAACTGATCACGGGGAGCTCCCGGCTACCCAGGAAGACAGGTGGCCACTTCCAGCTGAAGCCGAGAAGAATTTCATCTCCCACTAAATAAAACACAGCAGTGCTACAATTACCGCTTTAATTTTCTCCTTTGGCCTCTTTCAGATGCAAGAGGTCCCAAGAAAGATTAAACAGTGTAGCTATCACTGAATAAAGAAACAATCCTAAACCCACATAGTAAGTTAATTACATAACAAAAATAAAAACAAGTTTCACACTGCACTGAAGGGCTTTTCAGTGAGCTACCTGTTACCAAGACTGGCTCAGAAAGCAATGTGGCAAGCTGAAATGGATCTCTCAGTTCTAAGAAATGATTGTTTATCTTGATGCACCTTTCTGCAAGAGAACAGGCGAGAAGTATTTGTACACTTACACCAGCATTTACATTACATGAAGCCAAGCAAGGCAAAAAACACACAAGAAATAGACCGGATGGAGCTGTTCCTTTCAGCCTTCTCTTGAATAACAAATAATGCCAGATTCTTCAAAAATAATACTATGCAACCAGCATAAAAGTAGATTAACCTATCTCTCCGAGGAGAAGGCATATGCCATGTACCAGCCTGTCACTGACACGAAACACTCCTGGAGTGTGAGAGACTCTTGTCTCTCTTTTAATTTACCAGCAGCTAATAATGAGAGGCGAGTATTTTCCGTCCAGCCGGAGGAACAGGGGAATTCCTTTCGAGCACCTGGAAAAGCATCTCTTGGCTTCACAGCCACACTGCAAGTTCCCAGCGAAACTGCCGTCCAACAGTCAGTCAGTCAGTAACCAAGCAGTGTCGGACCATTCCCCCAACCCTTCCCAGCATCAGCGACACCGAGGCATGTGTAAAAACTCACAAATTTCAGCGTGTGCCCGTTTGCACAAACATTTACCGCTCTCGGGCCACGCTCTGTGGGGCCCTTTGAATTTCAGCTCATGCCAGCAGTAACCGCAGTAACAGCGCACCTAATAAGACTATAAGGACATTTAATTAAACGTAAAGAAAGTTACTTGGAGTGCCACTGGAATAATCGATGTAAAAACCCATAGATTTGCTATATGCTGCAAGGCGCGGTCCGTGCAGAGCAGGCTGCCAGTACTGCTGAGATGGCACCTCCAAGCAGTCCGAGCCTTACAAACTTGGAGAGAGGATTTGGCACACTTCATGCCGTTGCACGTCTTGCCCTCGTTAATGATTAATTAATGAGTCGTGTTTTTTAGATGAAGGTTATAGATTACACATGCAAGCAACAATGGAAATGGAATATCACAGCTGCAAGTGCATAAAAGCCAGGGAACTACAAAATGTACATAACACAGACCATTTGTACTTGGTCCTGGTCGGTACATACTTTAACGTTGCAGTCTAGCATTATTTTCTTATTGTAATTTTTAGTCACTATATCATTTAGCGCAAGGTACACATCCACTGAGAGTCACCAAAAGGTTTTTTCTGCTTGTATTTGGAAATGCTGGCCCCAGGCCTCCTACTTCTGCAACTTCACCCAAAGGCCAGGATATATTCAAATTAAAACAAATAATCTTGCCTATTAAGTCCTTTACTTTTCCACACCCTCTTCTTGTTTTTTCTTTGAAAATTTGATTAATAATATAGCCCATATTTCAGTAAAGACAGATAGAAGCTTGCAGAGAGGCTACTTGTAAGTAAAACTAGTACAGAGCATTTAAAAAATAATTAGTACTTTCATGCCAACTCACTCAGAATGTACAGTGCAAAATGCTGTAGCATTATCATCCTCAAGAAACTTGTGTAAACTAATGCTTTATAAACTACCAAACATTGCAACAAATCAAGGATTGTTTAGAATTTGTATACATCTCATATTTAGCATAAATGCTCATTACTGAAAGTGATATTGATCAAAACCTAACACCCTTGAAAAATGAAAATAAAACTTCAAGATAACTGTTTTCCTCATCCTGACAATATATGTAACGGAAATTAGGTTTACGAGCTTTACGCCAAACTAGAAACAAAAAATATTATTGGCCAGCAAAAGATATGAGAGTGATAGATTAGGAAATGAAAATTAACTGATTTTTTTGATAAGTAATAATAACAATAAAAATAATAAAGCTTTTAACAGCCATGAAATTGTAAGCACAATTTTCCAACGTTTCACAGCTGTAGAGAAATAAAAGAAATGAAATTACAAAAAAAGAAATCTCAGATTTTGTAAGCATGTAAGTTCTGTACCACTTCATAACTGACCTCTTTCCAAAAAAAAAAAAATCCTTTTTCCCAATGAATATTAGTAATAGGTGAAGACAATATTTTAAATTTTCAAGAGAAATACTGACCAAAGTCAACAAGAAGTTGAAAGCAGTCTTTGACAATGACAGAAAAGATCCTGGCAGAAGTCTAACCAGCGCTGCTTGCAAGAGGCAGAGCATGAAAATCGCAGCTGAATCACAGCAGAATTCAAAACACCACACGCCGGAGAAGTAACTTTGCTCACATCAGAGACACAGCAACCTTAATCCAAATAAAAAGAAAAGTGGTAAAAATGAAATATATACCAGCCTTGGTGGCCTACCTACTGGAATATGTATCCAGAAGAGCCGGGAGAAAGAACGCAGAAGCTGAAGTGAAGCAATGTGGTCATCCAAAACAGAAAGCAGACTACGATCCCACAAATAAATTAAAAATGCTACAATGGAGTAACACTAGAAGTTGATGCTTAATAAGCAGCAGCTGTGGTACCATCGCTGCAGGAAGAAGCCTCTTCCAGCACACGAATCAGGAGAGCAGACACTAATAAAGCAAAATTATGCTCAGTGGGGGAAAAAAAAAAAAAAAAGATTTAAAAATAATCATTCGCTACCACTGCTGGATGTTTTATCCACGGTCTATACCCAGATACAAAACAATGCTTTAGACACATTAAAACCCCCCAGGATAACAAACTTCTAAGATTCTGTTCCAGGCTATCAGGGGGTCCTAAAACTGCAACAGGAAGAATCTGACAGAGACACCCCTAAAAAATTCTAGAGGAGAAATGACTAAATCAAGGATTTCCCCACAAATTTAAAAAGACAATTCTGAAAGGAAAGTTTACTATTCTTTTTCAAGAACAGGTACAGTGTGTATTTAACACCTACAAGTACAAAGGACTGAGGAAGTGTCAGGTAAATAGAAAACATTTATCAGTCATTTGGAGAGTGAAAAACACACCAATTGTGAAGAATTCATTCGTTCCTCAAGGGGAACAAAAAGGAGCTGGAAGGAGAAAGCAAGGCATCTGAGCAAGATCCACGCCAGGCAGCATGCAGGAAACCTGTGCTGTGCCCACCCCAGCCTGACTGACAACAAAACCACTATTTCTTGATATTTTGTTTTGGGTTAGTTCCTCTTTTAAAGTAGCTCAACTAAGCAAAATATTAATCAGTGTCACTGTAGAACACAGACTATAGCATAAACCTGAGCAATTACTGAGAGGTGCAAAGTGTTTGTGTATGTACACGCACACACAAACACCACAGCCAGCGTCTGACTCAGCTGGGTCCAAAGACTCATTGAAATTATATAAACAACCAACCAGGTAGATAATAACCACACCAAATGAATCAGGAGCTTCACGAAAATAAATCTGAAATTCATGAAAAGAAATTTAAGACTATATTTATGACTACCTTCCACTGAGAATTTCCAATTACAAAGAATATAGTTAAATGGAGAAAAGAATAAAACTTACAGTGCAAATGCCAGAATATCATTAACTTTCAGAATCGTAGTAAAGCTTCAAAGATGAGCCTCACAGTACCAGGGCACGAACAGCAATGGAGTTACTTGGGCGAGGCTGAAACCGTCAGTGGAGGGGGAGAGAGAAGAGAAGAGGTAAATAATCCTATTAAGCCAAACGCAGCTCACCTGAGGGCAAAAGGAACCAGAAAGTCAGCAGGTCAGGGAGAACCTGTGCCTATCAGCCAGGAGCAGCAGCTGGCACACAATTATGGCTGGTCAACACCTAAACCAGATCTCCAGCCTGCAAATACAAGTCCTGCTCGTTCCTTCTTTATATTGCGCCGGCCACTAATGTTGGGGCACCCCAAGCAGCTTCAAGTACTGAGAAACATTCTTTTGGCGGGATGAAGGAAATTCACAACGCCATCAGCAGGCATCACTAAAAATACAAATGTAATTTCACTTGGATGTAAGCAAAACTTAATAAACCAGATCTCCAGCCTGCAAATACAAGTCCTGCTCGTTCCTTCTTTATATTGCGCCGGCCACTAATGTTGGGGCACCCCAAGCAGCTTCAAGTACTGAGAAACATTCTTTTGGCGGGATGAAGGAAATTCACAACGCCATCAGCAGGCATCACTAAAAATACAAATGTAATTTCACTTGGATGTAAGCAAAACTTAACATTCCAAGTATTCCATGACATTTCCACAGTAATTGCAATACCAAACACTGCCTTTGGGTAACAGTTATTATTTACCTGCATACTGAGATAATCAGTATTTTGTCTCTTTAAAGGAGATGAATAAAGTGGCTCTAGGAACATATCTCCCTCTTATTCTGACACTAGGAGTGTGTGTATATAAATATATAGCGATGCATGATTTTTTTTTTTTCAGAGGGATACATACATACACCCCTCTCTATTTAGGGAGAACAGCTAAACTGAGTTGCTGAAGGCATCTGAAAGCCTGGATAAGGAAGCCTCTGTCATCTACCACATCTCACACAGGTGTGCATTCCTAGACACTGCCCAGACCACAAGGAGAATGCCGTCATTCGCAGCAATTTACAGCAAATGGTCAAAATCCCGGAGTGCTTTGATCGGAACTGAAGAGAACGAGCAATACAGGAGCAATCATCTTTCTCTTGCCCTGTCCCGGCAGTCAGGAGGATGCTTCCCCTCCCAAAACCACAGGGCACACAGGCCCCCTCATCCCACGCCATGAGCAGCGCTGGTAACTGCGACACAGCGAAGAGGTGCATTCCCCTCCGACAGAACCACACCGCTCGGAGGAAAGGACACCGCAGAGAAAGCTGCAAGGTACGTTATTCCGACCTTCCTGACCCTTCCCATGCAAGAACCAGGGACATCAAACAGAACTAGCAGCAGTCTGGTTCAAAACAATTTATGGGGTTTTTTTCTCTCCTCCTCCCTCCTTAGAAAAGGCAGCTCTTTACACAGCAAATGCACGTTTGCTGGAGGATGCTGGGGAGGCCACAGGTTTATGAGGATTTAGGCGAAGGCAAGAAAGATCCACAGAAGAGAAGCCCACTGAGGTTTCCCAAGCAGCTGAGACCACATCTGGCTCAGGAAGTCGCAGGACAAAAAGGCTGAAAGCCTGGGAAAATTCAACTCTGATTGCTCCTTTACTGTGCCCAGGTATCCACTCACGGCCATCGATCTGAAACAGTATTGCCTGGATTCTATTTCTCCTTCCCTCTCGCATCTCTCTGCCTCTAGACAGAGACAGAGCAGAATTATTTATTTGCTTTGATGCCTACCAGCTCATCCCAGTAATGCCTTTTGCACTGGCAAATGAAGACAAGAAGTGATATCTTCACCTCTCCCCAGACTATTAATCCAATGCCCAAATATTAAGTCAGTGCATCAATGTATTACCTTAGTTATTTAGACCTACAAGATGACTTAGAGACACACAGTCAAGCCACAGGGAGGGGAAAAAAAACAGGAAAAGGCCTTATTAGATGCTAACACGCTTCAGCACACAGATTAAAAAAAACTCGTACACAGATCACACTTGCTTTTTGTCCTTCCTTGATTTTACTAGATCCTCTTTCTTCAGTTAGAGATAGCAGGCACTGTTTCACGCAGTGTCACAAACCCCACACTTTTTCTAGAACTGTTCCACCTGCACACATACTCCCCATCAGCCATCCCCTAACAGCACCGGCTGCTGAAGAGCAACGGAGCGCCTTAATGCTGATACGTGGCTATAATGAACATAAACTGCTCCTTGCACCCAACTGTTCTGCTAGGAAGTATGGAAAACTAGAAGGAATTGTTCGCTCCTCTATATTTATTCATACTTAAAAAAATCCAAATATGGCCTGAAACTGCCCTTTGTCCCCCCCGCCCCCAAATGTGAGTCATGTTCTAACAAAACTACTGCAGTGAAATCTTCCCGTCTCTAAGTATAGCACTGCTCTAATAAAACAGGGATATAAAACCACATGGTTGGTTAATTTGTGACACAAAATAAAAGGCCAACTGAGTGGCAAGCCAGAACTGTCATTTGAAATTAGGGCATATGACAACTCTAATGTGATTTGAAATTCAGATTTCTATTAGGCCTCATTAAGCAGTTTAGAGAAATTCATAAATCTTTTTATTGGGTCTTTTTTTTTTTCCCCATCTAATTACCTTTACAGAATAATGTACACAAACATGAATTAAAATACAGCATTTCTAAATAATAAAATAGTTTAAAATTACTTTTTCAAGTCCCATCATCTCTTAGCTACAAAAGTGGAAAAGGGAAGAGCCTTCATAGTTCATTAAAAAAAATATAAACAACAAAATTATGAAGAAAACCCTGGTGTATATACTGGACATTGCTTCCAAAATCATTTCAAAGTGAGCAGTATCAAATATTCAGAGAATTAAAAACTGAGTCATCAGTTGCCTGTTAGGTAAGGGTTATATTAATCATAAGACAGAACTCAACTTACTTTTACAAACTGTAGTTTAAAAAAAAAAGATTTGCTTTTTTATGCATTTTCTGTTTATTATTTCTAGACCTTGCTTCTTAAAATATCTGTCAACTCCTTAGTTTAGGGCTTCAGCCAGGACTTTGATATGACACAGCAATAAAACATACACATCTATAAATGCTTATGGCTTATCATTAGTTCCTAATCAATGGAAATCATTTTATTTGTCCATTAGTCCCCAAAGAGCCACACATACATTCTTTGCCAGCATAAGATTCACCGACTGTGGTTCATTTGTTCGTAAAAAAAAGCTGCTCAATCTATTTATATGGTAACCATTACAGCCTAAAATTTCGTTTTTTGTTACTTATCATATATTTACTGAGATTTTTTTTTTTTTTTTTTTTTTTTTTTTCATCACTTTAGGGAAAGTAGCACATAGAGAAAACTGCTTTATATTCACCAGGAGATTCGGTAGTGTGAAGCTAAGCAAAAAGCCATCTTGCCAAACACAGTTCTGCTCCCAGCTATTTCTAGTACCAGTGCTCAGCACTGAGCAAATAGGAAAATTTTAAAATTTGTAGATGCTTTCAGTGAGTACATATGGATAAAAAAATTCCATGCATGCCTTCATTTTTACAAAATACAGAAAAGTCTCAATGCAATGAACGAGTTCAAAGGCCTCAATTCCAAGTACTGGCATTCGGACATCGAATACTGGGAAGCACCTAAGTGAATATAAATACACTTAGATAGGATTGTCAAGAATTAAAAAGCTAAGACACTGAATCTATACATAGCCACTGAGAAAAGTAGAGCTTAAAAGGACACTGGTTGCTCCTGGCTTCGCTAACTTAACATATTAAGAACTCTGAACAAGAAGTTCCGACAGTTTCCACTTCACAATGAAAGTGGTAACCTTAAATATCCACACATATATGGGCAGGTCAACTTTTAGGTAGGAAACCTCTAGAAAATGTGAATAGTGTCTAAATTTCAGAACACAGAATTTCAAATGACCTTTGACAAACCCACACGTTGCACCTAGTTGTTCAGTAATCCAGAACAAGTAGTGCCGACGTAAGAAACCCAGGATATACAAAATACAAAGCTTTACAAATATCATTACTAACCATTCATAAAAATAAATACCAGCATGGTACCTTATGTAGCTGTGGCTAACATATTCTGTCTGAATGTCTGCTAGGTTTAAGTTTTGGAAATATTTTCTACATTATCACACTACTCGGAAAGAATCCTCAGGAAAAAATCTTGAGGACAGACTGTCATCCAACTTTTATTCTCATATAGTGATGCTCAGCTCTTGGAGTTTTACACCTTTTCCTGCTTTTCCCAGAAAAGCAAATGTTCACATGCAGGCTATTAATCAGAACTGTTCCTTTTCAAGTAAGAATCTTTATTCTGTGACATTTACTCCCTAATATTATGGTGGTAAAATGACATCTAGGACACATTTGTGCTCACACACACTTCTGTGTGTTACGGCGCAGGAGGAGAGGCTGAGAGCTGGGACTGCTCGGCGTGGCCAGAGGAGGCTCAGGGGACATCTCCCCCACGAGCACGCACACCGCCGCACGGAGCGTTACCTGGGAAGAGCCACCGAGAGGACAAGAAGCAATGGGGACAAATTGAGGTTTGGGACATTCCGGTTAACTGCTGCCGTCCAGCCCAGCAGGTCAAACAGTGGGGCAGGGTGCTCAGAGAGGCCGTGGTATCTCAATCTGTAGAAATATTCAAAACCCAACTGGAGAGCACCCTCAACAACCTGCTCTGGTTGACTCGGCTTGAGCAGGGAGCCAGACTAGAACTCCAGAGAGAATGTGGAAGTAGGAAGAACTGGCAGGTCTCCAGAAGTTCCTTGCAGCCTCATACATTCCATTTTTATTTACATTTCAGTGTCATTTGTATGCTGTAATCACGTAATCTGCTTTTTTTTTTTTTTTTGAAGCTAAAGATTTTAAGTATTCATCTTTCTCTTTTCTTTTTGGTATGCTTATAGGCAATCATTTCATACTGTCTTCAAGTGCAAGATCTAGGAGTTTATTAATGGAAGTTGCATACATGCCCTTGAAAATAATAAGGGGCTAAGCACTCCTTTCCTGATCTGTGCTTGCTTTCTATCCATTTAATAATGTCATTACAAGGGTGGGAACCACTGCACTCGATTTGTGAAACAAGAGAGAGCAAGATAGGAGAAAGAGCAGCAGTTTAGCAAAAAACAAATCAAAATTAGTCTAACAAAGACCAATCATTGGAATGAGGAGGAGGGAATTGAGATACACTTTTAATATCTGTTGACCCCTTTCTATGAAATCTAACAGAGGGCAGTTGTCTTGAAGATATTAAATTCCTCTGAGCTCTGACAAAATCTGTCAGACAGTAAAACAAGGGACTCAAATTAGCATCATCTCCGAGAAGAGAAATCGGGAGGCTAATAACCGTCTGCTCGCAGAGCGGCTGGCCCTCCGG
>NW_009725724.1:97840-98456 GCF_000703405.1 Apaloderma vittatum
TCACCCGGGGCCAGGCAGAAGTGGGGCTGGCGGTTCCGGGGGCAGGAGGAACCTGCGGAAGGTATTGCAGGGACGTTTAAAAGATGAAGGAAAGCACGAACTGGCATCACAGTAGGGGAGAAAGGACAAGGGGAAGATAATAGCGTACACGAGCAGAGAGAAACAGGTAATCCTTCTGGTGGGAGGGGTGCTGAGGGGATCAGCGATGAAGGACAGAAATCTGCAGGCAGTGAAGCTTCATTAGTTCCACTAATCACAGACCATTTTGTTTACAGGGAAGTATTTTGGTTTGTCTGTTGTTTGCTTTACAAGGATGAACAGGTGTCTTAATATATTCTGTATGTGGAGTAACAGAGGAACAGACAATACCGAGAGCACTCTGTTCAGGCTCAATTCATGAATTGAAAAGTGATTCTGCATTCAACAGGAAGGATAAAAACGGTATCCTGCTGTTCACAGTAGGAGACAGAATTTAAATATCCTGTAATATAATTTGGTACATCTCCACATGTCAGGCTTGGCTTTCGTGATTTACACCAGTAAGTTCTTCCATAAGAATAAATCTTCTCAATTCAAGGCAGTAACTTCTGATTTACACCAAGGCAAATGGAAGAGC
>NW_009725724.1:98487-125078 GCF_000703405.1 Apaloderma vittatum
GCCCTTCTTATCTTAAAAAAAATTGTCATCTACTGTTAAATGCATTAATGGCAGAGATAATTGTATGGTAGTATTGTATTACAAGATAACCATTGGCACCAGGTTAAAAGGGGAAAGATATTACTATTTGGTATTATGTCATTTACACCATCATTCACAAAAATCAATTAATAGTTTGCAGCGTTCTCCAATTGAGTTGCTTTTTTATGAAAATAATAAATCAAATTATATCTAACAAGAAATCAGAAGCACCCACTTTGGGGGAAAAAAGAAGTAAAGGATGGCTTTAACACACACTATAATGTTCAATTTTAGATGATAAAAAGTCACAACACAGGAATCATTTCTTTCAGTAAAGTCACACCTTAAACTATACGAGGAGCATTTCTTCTCCTTCAGCTCCTGAAGTCTTCCATGGCACTACGGTGTGTGGCTGCAGAGACATAGTTTGTAGAAGACAATGCACCAACCACAATGCAAATACCCCTTGCCTAAACGACTCTCTTTAATATGTTTTTTTAAAAAAAAAATCCCATTTTTACACAAAGGTAGCCAATTCAAAGTTAGTTATGAGTTATTCAGATCACACCGTCCAGCCCATTCTCATTTTCAAGCTGAAGTGCCCTCTGCTGGCCACGATTCCAGATGCCTTTGCTCGTACATTCTGTACGTACCATTTAAAACATGAAACTTTCTTAGAAGGGGATAGACTCCTATAAAGACAGATCATTTAATTGTTGAAAACTATTTTCCTTTTTTCATCAACAGGATGTGCATTGGGGAAAACTGCAAAGGAGCTTTAAACTTCATACCAAGAATTGAAATTTTGTTGGCTTTGCTGAGATGCTCTAATTCTATGGATAGGTGACAGGCAGACAAACGAATAAGCAAACAGCATGAGTGGGCCAGTGCTAAGGAACACCAAGAGAGGAGGTAGCTACAAAAACAAAATAGAAGATTAAATGTATAGGAACAAAGACTGCATTCAGCATCTCTGAAGTAAACCATCCTCTTCTCCATATTGCAAAATGCAGTTGCTAAAGGCTTTATATTGCTGTCGCAGCATTCAGAATGAGAGGGGCTAAACACAAATACATAGGGAAGAAGATGATGTTAAAACAGGTTTTAACGGAAAATATATCCAGGATCTGTGGAGAGAGGGACAAAGAGTACAAGTGACCTCAAATTCAGGTCCAATATGCTACTAGGAGAAAAGGAAGTCAGACATCATTTGAAAAGGAAAAATTCGTAAAACATTGATGAAGAAAGACTTTCCACTTGGCTAAATTTGATTTCAGTTCTGAACTTCACTAGGATGATGAAGTCAGATTTCACAGTCAGGAGATGGGTCAGTCATCCTTTATTTCTCATGCTGAACCTTCTCTACATCTACAGATGCCTACATACTCGAGAGCTGCTTCCTTTGATTCCCTTAAGCTTTGCAGCAATCTCCTTCTTCAGAAGCTCAGCAGGAGTAATGAGACTCGTCAGTCTTGGCAGAAGGAGACAGCTTCAGCCAAAGAATATTAGTTATGTGAAGCAGCAATAAATTCTTGAGAGATACCTGCCTGGACCCGAGAGAGAACAAATTAGTCCTAAGCTGCTCCATCTTTTCCTGCTCTTACCTTGCCATCTAGATCTTTCATGAGGAAGACAAAGAGAACACACGTTTCCTTTCCCTTAGAGTTCACAAGCAAAAAATGTATTTTCTAGGCTAGAGTGATTCTCTAGTAGAGATGAACAGGACTGAGGCAGTAAGAAGCATCAGTAATGCTAAGAACCACAATTAAACCTTAAAATTGATCTCAAGCTGCCCTTATAAATCTTTCATTATTCTTACCATTAGCATTAGTTAGACTTCCATAATAAAACAAATACCATTCTGCAAAGGGCAGGTGGAGAAATCAGCTCTCACTCTTGCTAATGGAAAGACTTGATAAAGGATACTATGGCATAACATGCGTCCAGCTCATTAAGTCTTTGTCTTCAAAGACTTTTCATCATTAGCCAGTTACTTTCCACAGATCTTTCGGATGCATGGTAAAAAACATTTTATTTTCTTCACCTTTACCATAAAACTCAAGCACGTTCAGTGCCTTGCTAAATCTAGAGCAGTTTTAGGATTGTTAGGATCAATCTTCTACTGCAGTACATGACCTTTAATGTCATCAATAAAAGGCGTGTGGGGAATAATCAGGCCTGAATCAGTTGAGCCAAAATACAGCCCCGGGACTCAACCACATGCCCGTAGTTATGAACTTTCTGGAACAGTAACTTCCCACACCATCACCTCTGATGCTACTGTACAAGAAATCCAGATTTTTAAAATGTACTCCATTTCAATGCCATAAAAAACAAGGTTAAATTTATACCCACATAGCTAAAATTACCTCGAAATAATTAAAAGATGAACAGGTACCCTTCGTTTTTCTGCTCAGTTTAGACATACGCACAAGAATAGTTTTAATTCCGCTTTTCTAGCAATAGGTGGCACTATCAAATACCACTTTCTTAAGTATCTCTTACGCATCACATCTTACCGTGTGCAAGTGGAACATCTGCAGGGAAACATGGCTAGCGTCATTTCCCTTTCTGCTTCCCCGAAACAGAATCAAAAATAACCTTGCAGTTGTTTTGTCTTGTGTTTTAAAATGTGATAGTGCTTAAACACATTTCTGCAACAGTTAGAAACTCGAGAGAAATAAATCGTTATGGTTTTGAAAAGTACGCTACTTTAGACAAGTGGCAGGCAGCTAAACGTGCTACACGCTCCAGCAATCTGTATGATAATATAAAAAAGTAAAAATATTACTTTTAAGCCAGGTGTTCTTCCAGCACTTTCAGCCACCTTTTTGGGACCTGTTAACATACACAATAGTACTATTTTTTCCTTCAATTTCCGTATTTTCCCACATTTGTAGATAATACGCATGGATGGCAAATAACACATCTTTCTCGCCTGCAAAATAAGCGCTTTGTTGCTCTACTCCCTTCACCTAGTTGACCACCTTTCTCTTTCCTCTTTTCCAAACTCATCGGTTCCTTTCTCTGCGCAACAACCACTCTTGCGCAGCGCTACCTTCTCTTCTCCCACTATTAGTTGGCTGGCTCTTCAGTCCTGATTTCAAAAAGATGCTTAACAGCAGCAACACGGAGTCAGAATCCTAAGCTCGGTATTTACAAGGCTGATCATGTGCATAATATTGTTTTGGAGCTTTGCCGCTTCTCCAGTGTAATTTTTGCAATCCCAACTCCAATAGAACATTCTTCTCACCTAAGCTGTTTACATAAGGGATAGACTCCATAGGAAAGAAAAGTATACTAGACTAAATCTCTCGGATTTTCATTTCTTTTGTTTCAAAGCAAAATGCACTGCAAGCCCGGAAACAAATTCTATCTGTCTTAAAGCAAGGAAGGAATTAAACATGAGAGCTGTTTTCTTAAGAATTTTGGTTATTACGTCTAAAGCATTACATCAGCCTCAGAATCACTACATGCCATTAGGCAACCTTCTACTCTTTCTCCACAGATCAGCCACATCCCTGCGATTTTGCGGCACTTTCTAATGCAAAGCATGCCCGGGCTCCACCGGCAGCGCGCTGACATGACATGCTTCACTCTCCGATGTCCACTGTCCTGAGCCGTTCATTATCCTGACTGCTGTTCCTACAGAATAATGATACACCTGGCTTCTGCCTCTGACTAACACATTTTGCTACAGGGCTTCTTTTAATTGAAACACATAGCATATACTTTCTGTTTTGGAGCAACAGACAAACATCTAGTTGAGATCTTATTTGCTTTCCCAACAGGCAGAAGGCAAAAAAAGTAAGTATGGTTTTAAGCAGGTTTTAAGTAATAAAATGACACCTCCCTCTTCCTGTACCAAACTCAAGATCCTCACTGTGATCCAAGTAACACCGACTCCAAGTTCTGCTGTGCTGGAAGATGCCTTCTACCAAGAGATCTCCCAAATATAAACAGTTTTAATAATAATGAACCACAAATGAAATTGCTAGGAAGTTTCCTCACCATTTTTTTTTTTTTAAAAGGCTTTAAGAATTGCTGCCCATGTAAATGATTTAAATTCTAAATAACCAGAGTGGATTCTCTTAACTATAGAATGATTTAGAGTTGAGCTTAGCCAAAAGTCAGCTATCACCTCACAACTACAGCGGATGTTTCCCCAGCTGAAGTCACTCAGTCTAATTCTCTTACCTGGTGACAAGAAACCAGACATCAAAGGCTCAGGAACTGCCATACTGAGGTTCTGAGTGATAGGGAATTACTACTAGAAAAGTTATCAGGCATGAAACTGTCACGTATTTAAATAAAACGGTAGCTTTGAATAAAAAATATTCACCCCCCCAAAAAAGGGCAACAGACTTTGTCTTATAAGGCTTCATTAAAAGAGGCCTGAACTGCAGAAACACTCAGTTCTCTCAGCCCCAGCTGAACAAAGGAAACCAAACAGTCAAGACACCTCGCTTTCCAGCTAACAGAGCAGCAGCAGCCTACGTGCGCAGGAAAAAACCAAACACCCCGATATAGGATCTTGATGCACTGGGCAGAAACTGTTCTTTTTAGTTAAGATAAAATGACTAACTTCTGACACTGATCACATCAGTTTGGGCTTCATCAAGTTCTCACATTGCCTTTACGTCAGTAATAAAACCCATTAATAATTACATTTACCATGAGAGTTCCAGTTTATATTTTTACATTGCTGTCCTGTACATATTCAGTCTGTGTCTTTGTAGCATATATTCTAACATATTCTGGTTGCCTTCGCCCCAGACATACTTCAAGACAGTGTCATTTAGCGCAAAAAGTAAAATAACCTTGGCACAGGTGTATAAACTCAGGAAAGCTATGACAACAGCACCCAGTCTGTCATTACTTTAAGGACTCGGATGACTGGCACATCAGTGCTGCTCATGTGCAGCACGTGGAACTGAGCAACGGTCAGGAGGTAACGTCCTTCTCGATGCCAGAACAGACTGATCTGGACCCATGTGAAGAGAAATGTTGGTCCTGATCCGCGGAAGACGTGTCTTCCCAAGCAGGGAAGCCTGCGGCAGAGCCACGACCCCCGCTGTGGCTCCAGCTCCCCCCTCAGCCTGGACAATTTCAAATTCAGCAAACGTCACAGCCAGCGTGGCATCACATAGCTCAGGCTCGCTTGATGAATATTTGTAATTACCGATGACTTTTCACTGCTACCGGCTAGACTGCCCACCAGCCGTACACAAACACACACCAGTTCCAAGTTTGGAAATTTCCCTGGTGTCTCAGTCTCCCAGAAAGCTCCCATCACAGCAAACCTCCAGTCCCTGATAACAACAGCTGCCACCCAACAACCTCCTGGTCCCAACCCTCGGTCCCGTACCGAGAGATGGTGCTGTGACTCAGAACTGAGAGAGCCAGGTCTCAGAGCAGTGTACTCCCATTTATCACAAGGAACACAGGAGGTTAGGATTGAAAAGGCTGGTTTCTGCTGTGCAAGAGAACTGTTGCAGAAGATATCAAGCGTTGTGCTCTATAATATTTTTTTTAATTGTCCTCTTGATTTATATATAAGATAAGCATGTGCAGCACTACATGTCCCAAATAATTGCATTTGTTTACGTGTAGATGATTAAGATCTAGCTGCTAAGGGCTGTAAACGTTGCATTGATCATTGCTGCGAAGTCAGCTAATCCAGATATCTCCTTCTCAAAAACCTGTAAGCTAAAAAGACTTACATTACCTCCACTGAGCAATTAAATTGAAATTTTATTTATGAAAGTTTGGGTTATTCCAATTTGCTTTAAAAAACAAGAGTAGACTGCATAAGCAATAGTCTTTTAGAGGACTTTTGAAAATAAGCTACTAGTAAATCTTCCCTGTATGTGGAACAATATTAAATTTCAGCTCTGCCTCTAGCATAATTAAGTACCCACAACAGCATAAAACCTTCATTAAATTATGGTGTTTGGAGTGAAATGTAAATTTGTCTTCAGATATGAGGTTGATATTTCAACCCCTTCACAGCCTGAATCTCATTATGGAGGGAGGAGGAGGGGAAAGCCATAGAATAAGAAATAAGAGTTACTGAGCACTCCTCCTCTTTGGGTACTGCATCATCAGTAAAGACAACAAATAAACACCCATGTCTCTCCCCCAGAGAGAAAATATTTATAAAAAGAGAAGAAACAAAAAAGCCAAGGATACTTTTTAAGTGGTGCCTCACTAGAAACAATGATTACTTTATTATTTCTTTATGACATTTGCATGGAAGTTTGTTGTTTGGGGTTTTTTTTCCATCACGAGCCCACTTCATGGGAGACAGAAGACCAAAATAAAATAGTTTTTCCAGCAGGATGGGCTGGGCTCAACCGAAACTTCCAACTTTCTGTATGTAACACAAACTTCCTCACCTCAATATTTTGTGGTCATGGTTGGGACTTGCTTAAACGTGTATAAATGCCTGAGTTCGACAACAGTTAAAGTTAGAAGAAACTTGAAACAGAGTATGAGCTGAACGCCCAAATGAGATGAATTCATTTTTGGTACTGACCAGTCAAAATTAACCTTAAGAAAGTTCAAGGTGGTTTCACCTTGATCTATAACTCAAACAATTTAACAAAAATCAAACGGAATCAGGTTTATTCGAAAAACTGTTTCACTTGCATGTATACCTCCTGACTACACAGAAGATTTCTGACATTCAAGTTTGGGGTTTTTTTGGAATGACAAGTATATAAAGTAGGCATCAACAATGGCATTTTAAGCACATACCTGGGAGAAGTGCAATAAAAAACAAAAGCCCTGTACAATCTCACTTCCTACTTTTTTTCCTTTTTTTTTAGCACATTACAAATTATTTGCAGAAATACGAAAATCTGAAATGATTTGTCGATATTCCATTTTTTTTCAAAATACTAGGATTGAACAGAATGCTTCTGGAATATATGTAATTCAGTATGTTCTTTATACCACAAAACATTGTCCCTTTAAATGTTTCTCTATGTATATTTTATAAAAAACATCTTCATAAAGTTAGTAACATTATTAGTGTTTTATTTTTAATAAAAAAATATCAAAGGACTGAAACATAAACCCTAGGAGTAGCACAGAACTTGTAAAAGTATTTGGCAATTAATCATGACTTCTAGAACACCACACACTCTCCTTCCTCAGAATATCCAGAACTGTAACACGAGCCTCAAATTCTCATTGTTTTAATGGCCAGAAACTGACCTCATGTATTTTGCTAGCTTATAAAAAAAGTAATTAAAATTTACATTTAGAAATTATTTTCCTACAGCAAGCCTGTACTTTTAAATACGCAGATGTGGGGTAATAAAATACCTCAGAAAGCCTAATGTAAATATTATTTTAAAACAATTACTGTCAGTTTATGAACTTCAAGATTCCATATATTACAGGAGCTTAGACAGATAAGAATATCTATGAATCTACCTTATCACTTCAGCTACTTGCACTGTAACTCAGAACACAATTAGGCAGTTTGCTGCTTTGTCTACGTACCGTATCATGTCTGAAGCCTCAAAAGATAATTTACAGTGATCGGCACTTTAGAACATAAATCTTCATCTACTGAAATCTAGAAAGCATGCACATTAAAATCGGCTTGTACTATTACGTTAGAATAATTACTTTTCTGTATTTATCTCCCCATGTCACTACAGCCAAATAAGAAAAAAAGCAAATATTCAAGTACTCATTTACAGACAGTCTCTTTATAATGAGAACAACAATAAAAGCTATTAGATGGTACACAGCTAAAGGAAAAAGCTTTTCCTTTAGGTCAAATATATCAGTACTAGCTTGTAATAATCAAAACAGAAAGATTATTCCTTTAAAATCCTTTAATTCTTGATATCCACAGTTCTAATCCTCAAGTCATTGTTGAAGGCCACTTTAATGTTTGTGTTATACTGTTTAAATTTTGGTGTCAAGACTTTTTTCCAAAACTAAACCGCTCGTGCTTCACTTCAATAATTTATGTCATTCTAAGAAGCCCTTAATTTAATTAAAATCTTGTAAAACTAAGCAGGTTTGACTTCATTTTCTATATGCAAAGGAAGAGAAGCACATTACTTGCATATTTTGTTTGAACAGCTCATTTCAAAATTTATTATAGGTTACTATCATACCGAGAATAATAAAGATATATTTTTAATTACTTTTGCTCTCAAGAACAGGCTAATACATATTCCATCAATATTATGATCCCCTTGGATGGAGAGAAGCTAAATGCTAACCCAAACAGATTTTAAAGCTATAATTACTTGGTAAACAAGGGAATCATACTAAATAATTACACATTGGGTTCGTATTAAATTAAAATGCGAGAAATTTTTTAAGATCCTCTGCATTGTATTTTTCTCTTTTGCTCCTGTCGGCTGCCGCGTCACTGAGCACATCGTTCCCCGAGTGACACCGCTCCCCCGACGTGTTTCGCACAAAGCAGGCTGACTTGGCGCAGCCCACGGTGCTGCCTCGCTCCTCTCTCGGGCGATGAGGGACAGATAAGGGTACAATGCCACTGCACGTACACCAGGCTGAACAGCACACGGTGCTTTGACCGTGCAGTGCCCAACTAAAAAGCAACAAACCAGGAGGTTAGCCAGGCAAGGTCGTGCAGAAAGATTAGAAATAATCTGCTTTAAAAATATTATTAGGGCTTTTTGTTATGCTGTCTGCAGAAAGGCTCTCTGCTTGGCTGAATGATAAACACTGCTATCTGTAACACTAAAAAGAAAACAAAAGAAAAAAAAGAATTCTAGCTCTTTTACCCACTCAGCCATTAAAAAAAAACAACTTTTCATTTACAAGGACTGATGACCTCCTCGGCAAAATTTAGTATTTCAGTATCAGCAAGAAAGGATCTCCTTAAAAGACTGCGCTAGAATAGAGCACTGCATACACAACGCAACCAAGTTTCTCGGAACAGTCTGTCAAAGAAAGACAGAAGCTGTAAAGACTGATATTTTCACTACAACACTTGGCTTTTCTCTTCTGAGAATTTCTCTCCAACCCCAAAACACATCAATAGTGAGCTCTGCGACACTTGCAGTATTCCTGTTAAAGCTCTCAATACATCACGCCCTGTTTCTCAGTGAAATCACCTGGTAACATCACAGTCACCCAGGGGCAGCATTCATCACTTGGCATTGGCAGGAATTCACTGAGTTTCCAGAAACGTGAAACGTCCATTTGTTCTGAACACACGGGAACGTGCATGATTAAGGCTTGTGCTTCTTGGACCCAGACCAAAACTTCCTAAGGTACTGAAAAGCTTTTCCAACAAGTCCATTGGCCTTACTCGTAAGACTAAGGCAGCAACACGACCTGGGAATTTGGCCCGAGAAAAGCCTGAGCACCACACCATGCCATGGGGCACTACAGGATAATCATACCCATCCAAATGCTTACAGGGTGAGAACTGGAAATCAGACTTAAGCTGCTACAAAAATTATGCAACTCTAGAACGATGTTACAATTTTGTATTCTGTTGCAGATTCTAAATCTTTAATTAATCCAGAGAATAGCAAAGATGAATCACACCTTATTAAAAAAAAAATTAAAAAAATCAAGCCTTGCCATTAAGCTGCTTTTCCATGCTTAGCACACAGAACATTTTGTACCAAAAAGAAGTACAGCAGTAGACACTGGTTTAATCTACTAAGTAACTCTAAAACACTTTGTCTATGCTAAAGAAATTTGAAATTTGGCTTATCTAGCCCACTGCCACATCAAAACCCAACCCTGTCTCCTACAACCAAATCCTAACACAGACCCCGACTCAATCACAGCATGTGACAAAATATTTTCTTGAACCATTGACCGTATTTGGTAATTATTCCCGCAGTTATAAAGCTGCATAACCTCTCCCCTTGCAGCATTAACCCAACTGAAACACCTCTAATC
This sequence comes from Apaloderma vittatum, assembly GCF_000703405.1. Classification (NCBI taxonomy): domain Eukaryota; kingdom Metazoa; phylum Chordata; class Aves; order Trogoniformes; family Trogonidae; genus Apaloderma; species Apaloderma vittatum. The sequence goes on from NW_009725724.1 coordinate 108,427, forward strand.
ACAGCTCTGCCTCTCCACCTTTTCATGTATGTCCCACAGAACACGGCATCAACCTCTTAAAGACCAGACTGACAGAGTCATCAGGCAGCCCTCGATTAACCTCTCACTAATCGGCATTTGACCAAAATAAAGATTTACATCTTCTCCTAAACTTGGCTCATCACAGGTGGAGATTTATAGGAACAACCACTACCAATAATCCATTTTCTCCTCAATGGCCTTTCCTCTCATCATGTCAAACCCTGGCATTCCGAAAGGAGCTGGCTTCTCTCAGCTTAGTGGGGAATGCAGCTGAAACTGGTTTACGTTTCAAAATAGTAAGACCACGCTCTGAGAATATGTAACTAACAACCAGGTACTGCTTCAAGAAAAAAAACACAAAACACACAAATCAATAGCCTCCATTTATGAACCAGTTAGTGCTTAAACAGACTACCTAAATCTTTTGTTTATCCCCAAAGTGAGAAACTAAAGAGGTTTTTCTTCTGAAAGCATCACAAGTTGACCTTCTGTCTGACTACAGAAGGGACAAGCCGACCAAGCCAGTGAAGCACAGACCAGCTAGACAAGCAAGGGGTAAAGGGAGAAAGCTATTTCCAGAATACTCCATCCCAAAAAGTTCTAAGGGATCACGGTCAACACACCATGAACGCATTGTGACAAGATCTCTAGGGACGTGGGCTGGATCTAGCACAACAAACACCTTGACTGAGAAGCTGCAGCGAGGGGCTGAGCTACACAACCTTCCAAGGTCCCTTCCCAACAAATTATTCCATCACTTTACAGACTAAAATCTGGAGCGTTTAAATCTGGAAATAACATAAAGATGAGAAAGAAGTGCACTACTGGACAGGTTTCAAATTAAAATTCAACTTGACATATGGGCAAAATGTTTCTGAAAAAAAGAAATCACGACAGTAAGAAAAAGGGCAAGATTTTTCCTTAAAGCAAAAATACTGAACTGCACACAAACAGATGAGAAACAAGTAATTTTGCACTAAAAAAAGCTGTTGGCTATGGCAGATCACAAGCTGCACATGAATCAACAATATCATGCTGTTCCTCACTCTAAATATATAATATGTATATATTTATATAGAGCTGTATAAACAAGAAAACAGACTCTGAAATAATCCTCCTAACTTTGCTCAGCCACAGTTCTGCACAGAGTTTCTGGCATTGTACTTCAAGAATGAGGAAAGCCAGACAAGGTCCAGAATAGCACCACAAGGATAATCAGAAAAACCATGACCTACATAAAGCCAGACTGAAAAAAAATAATTAAAAAAATCTTGATTTGTTTAGCCTAAAGAGGAGTTGACACAGGACAGGAAGGGAATGGGATAACACACTTTCAAGTGCACATAATGTAGAAGCAAAAGGAAAGGGTTTTATTCATATAGTTATTAAGTTACCAACAGTAAGAGATCTAACTGCATGAACCCAATTAGAGGTTCAGCTCATGAAAAACTTTTTAATGATATGACTTGGGTAGGTGGGACTGAGGATTCATCGATTCACCATCATTGAAAGCCTTTAAAATGGCTTAGCCAAAAACCTGATAAGAAAGACATTAAAGAGACAGTATCCCATCCCCAGGCAAGAAATGAACCAGACTCCCTCTTTAAGTCATCTCCAGTCCTATTTTTACATGATCCTATCATTTCTGCTCGGCTGGAGGCTGCAGTATTATCTAACATTGTCTGACTGTGTTACAACTGCAACCATTATTTGGTTCTGCTTAAAATCCCAACCGCCAACAGTGGGTCTGGTGCCTCTGAGGTCATTCAAGCACGCCCTGGATCCCAATAAACCACAGGCAGTCCTCCTCGGAGCCAGGTTAATGGGTAAAGCGTAATGTAAAGCCCACCGAAGCCACATCCTAAAACTCAGGGAACAGTGCTGGCTCATCAAGTGAACTATTGTGCATTTTTGGATGAGCCCTGTTCTGCAGAATAGCCAAATACTCCTGTTCTGCATGAGAATTTTACACCATCCCACAGCACTGGGGAGGGGACGAGGGGTGTGGCAGGAGGCTGGAAGGTTTATCACACTTAGGAAGGGAATCATGCAGAGACTGTATCTTTCTTACCAGAATATTTTTAAAGATCTGAATGTTCTCCTTTTTCCCTTGATCGCTGCAATGATTTGCATTAAAATGGCAGTTTTTTGGTTTTGACAAGATTCATCTTGGACCAAATCACTCGTTTAAAGCAGAGCTGGTTAAGAATTCAGTCTGACCCAAAGCACCAGATTGCCTCATGCGAGGTCTGGTATTTCACAGAAATAATATTATTCCATTATGAAATCTTAGGTGGAAAAAAAATACTGTATCAATAAAATGCATATATTGTTTTCCACTGACACTGATCAAGTGTTTTGCTTGAATAAGTGGAAAAATGTATGATTTATTAACACTTTTCAAAACTATTACACTGTTAATTCGATGGCAGGAATTTGAGGATTCAAGTTAACCTCCCCTCACCCTTGACGTGGAAGCAGAGGAGGCAGCTGTGTGCCAGCTCTCCTCAACGTTCAACCACCTATTTTTGCAACAGTGAACACAACGGCACTGGGTGTGAATCACTCTCATGTTCGTTTCTGCTTTCTTTCTGATTTTCAAGTAGTCATGAGTGAAATACTGTGCTCAGCCCTTCAAGCATTATGCAAACTCCAGAATAAGAGACAGTTCACTGGTTAGGGCTGCAACTTGGAACTCATGCTCTTCTGTTTGCTTTCTTCATCTGAGGTCTCCACATGTAAAAATCAAGAACTTCCTCTTCCTTACTAATAATGCTGTTTTATTTTCATATGTTCAGGTGTATTTGACCGTCAAACTCCTCGTTTGGGTGTGGATTTCACAAATTTCTCAGACTACACTCCAAACAAGCGCTACAAGCAAGACTAACTTTATGCTCTTTACTGGAATACCATCAGAAAACTCTCCTCAGAGACACCACTCCCAGTGTTCTACTTCCAAAATTTTCTATCTTTTTGGCCTAGTGCTTCCAAAAGAACCACGAACGTTCTTCTGGCCTCTCCCATCCAATTACACACCTTTATCCTACAGTTGGTGCTTTGCTGTGTACCAAGTTCCCCCTACCTTAAAAAAAACCCGAGATGTTTTAACACGTCTGGGTTAATACCAGCAGGCCTCACATCATCCAAGTGAGTCAGCATAATAATCACACGCCTGAGCCTGAATCTAGATAAAAGATCTGTAGAGCCTTATTCAATGAGAGCAGAAAATTCCTACTTGGCTCTGCTTTTTCATGGCTCTATTAAAAATCTCACATGATGCAACTCCAGTTTTCCCGAGGGCATGCATTTTTTTGCTGTTCTTCTGAACATAATACTAATCTCATCATGTCACTCTTACAGCTTCCAATACTTTTTTTTCTGCATCTGTGCATTCCATAGAAAACAAAGCTTGTCTTATTACTCTACACTTCATTTAAAGGCTACTAAGGTAATGACCTCTGCAATATTCCACCTGTGGTTTTCAGCAGCAGGACACCCTCATTCTGGCAATACACGGACACCATCAGACGTTTGCAGAGCGGCTCAATTCATCACACTTAACGGAAAGTTGCTTCTACTGAAGACTAAAATTAAGTCACAGGAGAAACAGAACACATCTCTCCCCAGCCTGCCACTCCCTCCTTCCACAAACACCACTGCCACACACAGATACTCTCTGAAGAGCTGCTAGGTAACTAAACCTTTTTTTGGAAGGTGATTTGAAAGAACACTGCAATTTAACTTAAAAAGGGAATTAAAATTTTGGCAGGGCTGGAAAACAAAAAACCAGGCCACACTTCAAAAAACCCCATAACAAAACAAAACATGCAGAAAGGTGAACGCAACAGCCTTTATTTTTCCTTTATTCAAAGTCTACAAAAAAATTCAAGTCTGAGATGAGATCATTTTATCTTTGTATCTAAAAATATAACCCCTGCTTTAATAGAAAACTTTATACTGGATCTAATGATAACACAAGTGTTAGGTGTTTAAAGGAAGACAAGACATAGGAACTTAAACTCCCTGCAAAATTTCTAAAGAATATTTCTTTAACCTACTTCCATGTGCGAATCATTCTTGAAATACTTTGCTGACTACAGGAGAAAATGTAACCACCTCTTAACAAGGGCACTGAAGTTGGCAGCTTCCTTTTGGGGGACATGAAAGCCCCCCACCCAGTACTGGGAATTACTGAGCAACCTAAGGGCTCATAAGCCTGAAGGACACTCTGAAAACAAACTGGGAAAACCTGGGCAAGCACACAGATCCTCACTCCGTGCTCTTCAGAAGGCACTTCTGCATTTGCAAAGGTTGAGACCGACTTGCCCGGGACCTGTAGTCCTTCAGCGACGCTGCCGAGTCCCAAGTCCTGTGAAGGCTCCATGTAGGGACTGATGCACAGAAAGCACGAGGTAAAGATAAAATGCTGAAACAGCGGGGACCATGGAGTGATTCTGCCACCACAAAGTGTGCTAGGAAAGTGTGGAAAGAGCCTCCACATTCCCAGTACTGCCACAACTGAGTTTCAGTTCTGGTGAACGTTAACCAGTTCCTTACGAACTGTGTCACCCAACTTATAAGTTCGCAGGTGATTAGTATAAGCCGGATGACAGGTGTTCAGGTTCCAACTCTAAATCTACTCTTAAAACATTTTGAAATTAATATTTGACTCTCCCTGTCTTGAAAGAACTTTCACCTCTATGCCTAAAATAAGCTTCATTCTAAGGCCAGAATGTCTTCTTATCACAAGTCACAAAAGCAGTATAAAAACCACCTCATTCTGGGAAGCCTTTAATTTGTATACAAATTTTGCCTCAAACTTAAAAGGAAAAACAAACAAAAAAATCCCCGGCATTCTAGAATAGCATATTATTGTGCCAAAACCCCAACAATTTAATTTGTCTAAATTTAGTATGTGGGAAGAAGCAATTTCAGCAGAGCCTAAAAATATAGCTTCAACCTTAAATTTAAGGGACAAGTAATTTCCCCTAAGAAGTACAACAGCTTCTCTAGAGAAGTCTGTCAAAAAACTCCGCGAGTCAACTTAGTACTTTTTATAGGTACAGTTCAAGGTCAAGGGACAACCCTAGTTCATACAGCCCAACCTCCTGCACATCAGCATGTGACATTTCATTTTATTTCTTCTGGTTTGAGCCAATTAATCCATGTTCAGCTATGGCAGAACTCCCAGTCTTGATGTCAAGATTCAGAGAGACAGATAATTGACCTTTTCCTTTGGTACTTACTCACTATTTCTCTGGCTACATAGGTAAGGATTGCTTGGGGCCTTTCTCGTGTTTGCAGAAAAGTAGTGCTCATCCGTCGGTTTCCAAGTCCTGAAGCTTCTCATTCCTCCTTTTTTTTTTTGTTTCACTTAATATGCCTTTACTTCTCAGCTGTAAAGCTTAGCATCTGACTGAATCAGAACACATTATGTTTGAATACAGGCAGAATCAGTAGAGATAATTCTATATTACTCCCTGCCCTCATTATTTACCATTTGGTAATCTTTGTGTCACTTGCAAATTTTATCACAGTTCCATGTACACCAGATCAATCATGAAACTGTTAAATGGTGTCAAGCACAGTGCTGATCCGCATAGAGCTGCACTCTATTATTATGACTAATTTTTCAGGTTTGTCAGTTGGCCAGTTCTTACTCCTTTTCACTTGCGCTTCAGCGATACAGGGCAGGGCTATTTTTCAAGCTGGAACGCCCTACAATGTCAAGAACTGTCTTTCTAAAAGGGCCGTTACAGCTACACCTTCACCTTTTACCAGCCAAACCTTTGAACTTCTTTAAACATCAAAACTAAGCTCGTGTCAGATTCTCTGTAAATAAGCCTTTGGAAAGATTCCCAATATCCCTCCCAGGACTGATGTCTGGATGTTCCATCTGTAGTTATTCCAAGTCTCTCCCCTGCCTGTCTCCGGAACAGAAGATCTCTGAACAGAAACAGACATGGAGAGACTTGGAATAACTATGGATTGAATATCTGATTTTTACCACGTCATCTCCTGAACGGGGACAGACACGGTAAGAACATGGTGCAAGTGCTGATGCGTTAACACAGTTCATATATTCAGATAGAGGAAAATGCATTTCAAATTTAACTTGACTGTGGACAAAATGGGTTCCCTTTCTGAGCGAACTTTCTGAACTCTATACAAGAGAACTCTAGGAGTTCATCTCTAGAAAGGAGACTGGTAACTCAGCAGTAAATTCGGTAAGGATCTGAACACTCCTCATTTTTCTGAACCTCAGATGCTGAATAACCTCTAAATCCTGCTCTTCAGTGTCATTTTCCATTGGCTCATTTCTTGCCAGTGTATTTCACTCTATACTGTTGTGACAATCCCAGTGAAGCGAAGCACCAAAGCGAACCCTTAAATCGTGCCAAGATGGAGAACTGTCGTGAGGCAGGAACACGCTGCTCAGAGAACGGCTGCGGAGCGAATGCACTGCGCGGAGGTACTGACCATCCAAAGGGACATGCCCAGGCCAACACTCCAGCAACGTGGCTCAGGTAACACTTCACCTACAGAAAGCCCCCCCGCACACCAGCGTGTTTAGCCCTGCTCCCTAACTCTAACCGCAGGGAGTAGCCAAGGTTCATAGTTGTGATCCTGATGACAGGACTTGGCTACTCACTCCCTCCAACTGCTTTGTGACAGAGCTAAGGCTGTCGCCTTTCCACCTGGTTCCAGAGAACTACACACATCTCCAGCTTCATTAAAGAACAGCACTAAGAGTTTTGTGTGAAAACATTAATAAGCACAAAAAGAAAAAAATACCATGAAGCTCTCCATATTTGATTAACTTGCTTGATTCTGGTAGTTACAAACAAGTTTTCATCACCCAGTGCTACTGATTTTCTAAACAAAGACCCCAAAATGTGCCATCCCTCTCAATGCTGCGCCGCACCTTCCTCCCCTATAATCAATCCTCGAGTAGACTGCAACTCAACGTGAGTGAAGGCAGCAGACTGAGCTCTATGTAATTACCCATTTGATCCTATTAAGATACCGAATTCTAAAATTACAAGGCTGAGGGCTGTGCATTGGTACACTGCCATATGCATAGGTACTCCAGCAATTTCAGCCTGAAAAGCTACCTACAGTTAGTAGTTCAACTCCTCTAAAACAAACAGATACCTACTACTCCACATAACACACTGTAATAATAGAACCGCTGGGCGCAACTTCATCGCTTTTAATGAGGTTAATGTAGAGAATAATACAAAGAAAAACTCCAGGAATGTAAAATATCCAAACATAAAATTTCGTTTTAATTTCATTAATGAGCATATGAATGTATAGATACTAGTTTGACAGGAATATATAAAATATATGAGTGAATTAAACCTGCTTTTGAGGATATCCAAGAACTTCATCTTTCATTGCTGAATATCTGAAATCTCTACATAATTATATGTAATGAAAATTGTAACCGCATAACACAAGAGGTGTCGCTGCCCATGGTAGGAAGGTTAGATTAGAACATCTCTAAAGTTCCTTCCAATCTAAGTCATTCTATAATTCTATGATAACCCATGTTACAATACGGAAGCTCAGGGAAAAATATTCAGCACCACAGAAGTGTAAGATAAACTGTTAGAGCAGTTGTATTAACAGAAATGGCACATTGTGTTAACAGAAATAGACACTTAATTTACAATCCCAAAGAAACCTGGTTATTTATCTCAGCTCATAAGGAAAAAACCTTAATTCTCAAAAAAGTACACACATGTTACCACAGCTTGCAGTTAACCATCTCTATAAATCTTCTTTTGCTCATTTATAAAATTTGTTTCTTTGCTACCTCATTAATAGATGCCAATAGTCTGGTGTTAACGTAAAGTACAGAATTATTCATCATAAATAATCTACATCTACTTTTTAAACATTTTTTTCCCCACCAACTTCAATATATTTGTGCAAATATAGTGTTACATTAAGCACAAAAGACAAGTAGCTCAGAGTTATCTAAGAGCCAGAAAGCATTTCACACCAGGCCTCCAAAATTTGGCTGAGTTCCATCTTCCCCTTCTCTTCCAACTGAGAAAACTGGGGCTGTTTAGTCTTGAAAAGACAAGGCTGAGAGGGGATTTTATTAATGTATAAAAATATCTGAGGGGTGGGGGTCAAGAAGATGCTGGTCTCTTCTCAGTGGTGCCCAGTAATAAGACAAGCAATAATGGGTTTAAGTTAGAACATAGGAAGTTCCACCTCAACATGAGGAGAAACTTCTTTACCATGAGGGTGCCGGAGCCCTGGCCCAGGCTGCCCAGAGAGGGTGTGGAGTCTCCTGCTCTGGAGACTTTCCAACCCGCCTGGGCGCGTTCCTGTGTGGCTGCCCTGGGTGACCCTGCTCTGGCAGGGGGTGGCACTGGGGGATCTCTGGAGGTCCCTTCCAACCCCCAACATTCTGTGATTCCTCCCCAAAGGACAGCCAGCTCCCTCCGTAAGGAGAAAGCAAGCACTTCCAGCAGACTCTGCATTTCACGCCCCCTTGATCAAAGGACTTTCAAAGAAGTAAAACAAGAGGAAAATTAGGCGGAGTGAAGGTATTCAGTTGGCACCAGTTGGAAGTTTTATTAAGACTAACACCGCCACGGCTAGAGAGACACACAAAGATCAAGTTGCGAGGCAACTGAGATCCTAACCAAGCCAGAGCTACCAAAACATCTTGTTCTTCTAGATACTCCAGGATGTAATGTCTTGGCAAAATACTCTCCATTAGTTGCTGTCTGTAATGAAGACCGAAAAATTTTAATTTTTTTAATGATGTGAAGAAAGAAAAATTTTTAAAAATTAAACTCAAAACTTTCTTGACAACTGCAAACAACAATTGGATCAGAACTGAGACTGTTGCTCTGCTGTCCCATATGGTGGCTAAAGCCTCTTGAGTAGGTCTGTCATGGGGGGCAGGGACGAATGATGGGGGTCAGGGTCTCAGTCATGGCAGCAGAGGTTTGTCTTGATTCTAACTGTAACTAAGACTCTTTTTTTTTTTTGCACAAAAGAAAAAAGCAAAAATGCATAGCAGCGTGAATTCAGTATCGACTTCAAACTATATTTTTTCTTCAATTTGGAGATCACCTCATCCCTTTTAATTTTACCATGAAAACTGCATTTGAAATCAAGTAGCAAAAAAATTGAATTTTGAAACAATTATTTTCTATTAACCACAGAAATGCTATTTAAAAATCCCATTCTTTCCTCAGAAAGCACTACCCAAAGTAATTCAGACAGACAGCTAAACGGAAGAAAGAAGACTGCAAATACATTGTTGTCTTAAAAACTGTCCTAGAGACACCTTTTGTTTCAGTGGCTAGAATTAAACTCCATGGATCTTTAGCAGACAATCATCATTATTAATTAGTAAGAATTTTTGTGAATGTTGTAGGACTGTCAGGTTACACTCTGGGCTACACAAAAAGACGTGGACAACAAGAAGAGAGGCAGAGGACCAAGCTTTAAAGGCACCCACATAGCAAGCCCCAAACCCTCCTATCCTGAGCTTTCCTAGAAACCAGCAACTACACTTGACACCACATGGTAACACACCACGAGATGGTAAAGCTTCTCCTGCCAGTATTAAACTAACATTTTTAAAGGCACACACAAGGCAGAAGGACATGACACTATCAAGTTGGTCTGGTAAAGGTCTTCTCCTCAAGTTAACAAAAATGACCTCTCAGAAAAACAGTAGTTAAGAAAATGCTTAGAAGTTCAGAGTAGAGCTATACTTATTTCGTATGACAGCCACCAACAAGGTCACACAGATGTACCAATGCAATCTGATACTGAATGCTTCCTGCTGGTTGACTTCGATTGATTTCTAGTACTTCGTATTTCCAATGTGTTTATCGCCACTCATCTCACGAAGGACTTGGAATAGTGTCAGTAAATCTGAAGTACTACTGAATACAACATGATACTATTTATGTTTATTAAGAGCTAGAAGAAAGTGTGTTTATATAGAGAATAGAACTTATATTTTCAAGGCTTACTGCACTGGGCTAACTTAACAAGCTTTATAGTTGCGCAACTTGGTATATACTGTTACAGTGCTGACTGAGCACAGAAAGGAGTTGTTTAAATGAAACATTAAAAGCTGAGTAACACATAAAATAAAGCAACACTAGAATACAAATATATGAGTTTAGTTAGTAGAAAGATTAACACAGTATCACCAAAACAAAGTATGTAAATATCAGTTACTATGGATCACTGCCAACATTTAGTTTAAAAATAGCCAAATAGTCTACTATGATACTATAATATATACAAAGCCTTTGCAAAAACAAAGAAGTCATAAAGTTAAGGAGCTGAGGAGTACCTTGGTGGAATTTAAATGCTTTGATCTGACAACTAGGTTTGAATACTAGAGACTGCAACAGGATTTATGACCCATATAAGACTTCAGTTGTCTCTGTACCAAAAATGATATTCATTTCTTTATTAATGAAACAGCAGCACAGTACAACTAACGAGCATAAAATTATGCAGAAAAGTATTACCGGGACTGCTCAAAGAAGGAAGAAACTGAGAAGAATAAAGCCTTATGTATTATGCTAAACAAGTCCACCACGTAGTACAGTAGAGTCTGTAAATGACTTCCAGCCCAACATCCCTCAGAATCTGTCCTTTTTTTTCCTGGCAGATGGCTAGATATTCCTAACGGACATTTGTCTGGAACGAAGAATGCCAAAAACAACTTCACCAGTGTTTGCCTACAGCGGAGTGTAGCTAGTACTAAATTTAAATTACCTACATCCAGTACTAGTTTTTTTCACAGCACGGCAACACAGCATCCTCCTCAAAGAAATAAGAGAAACTAATCCTCAAGGAGGTCCATGCTGCCAGAGCACTGCTTCCCCACCACAACGGCAGTCACCGGTAACTCCGGCATCTACAGCAGCACAAGTAAATCTATTTAGCTCTGGCAGTAGCAGCCTGGAGCATCTGGAAGGAGCCACCTTGGAGAGCAGCCACAGTCCCAGGCCCAAGGATGGTGGCACACACACAGTCCGATCAAGACAAGGAAAGTCAAGCGAGATCGATTATCAAACACTTAATGGGTTTATAGCTCAAGCATGTACTTCCGAGGTGAAATTTTTCAAAAAGCTAATTAATGCTCTACCAAACACAGATGGATTTTACATGACCAAAAGCAGGTTCCCGATGCCATCTTATTCACCGTATTAGGTGCCAATCAATCTCCAAGCAGAAAGCCTTTTTCACAGCACAAAACTCCAATTTGGTGAGGCTAACTCACCCCGCAGCCTGCCCTTTTAGTCACCGAGGAGTCTCATCGTTTTACAAAGTGCAGGATCCTTAAAAGATGGGCTTCCACAAAAAACTGTATGTTGAAGGTTTATTCTACAAATATGTCTTTAAAATGTTCACGCATAGACTTTTCCATCTATGGTTTGGTTCTTTCAGTTTTGTTTTGGGTTTTTTTCAGTTGTTGCTTTTGGTGTTTTGGTTTTTTTTATTGTTGTCACATTTGGGATTTTTTTTAATAACTAATTCAGACATATCGAAAATTTTGGCACACGCACGTTTTAAATACTCTTTGGAGAATCATACACAAACCAGTAGGTAAAACGCAGTTATCCCTATCTTCTGCAGATACTTTAACAGATAAGAACTCATTTGTTGAGCCAAATATTATTTAACATTATAGTACAGGAATTTCTCCAGTGCCTCCCTCATTTCTCCTCCTTAACACTTCCCATATTGCCTATGTAAAAAAATTAAATAGGAAAAAACAAAAAAATGTGGTCTTGCGCTGCTATAAAACTTCCATCCTGCTGCACACTTACAGCAAAGACTGAAGAAGACCTGAAGACCAGCAGAATCGAACAGAGGGATGCTTTCACTAGGTGAAAAGATCAAGATCTGCCTAATTTTTCCAAATGTGTTTTTCTCCACCTGTGCTCATGACAGTTCTATTCTGGGCCAACAAATGGTCTTTTTTGAAACGTAAAATTTATTTGCACTGCATGGATAAAGGAGACTGCAGAAAGAATACTTCTTACAAAACCAGCACCTTAGAGTAAATAAACGACTGCACAGGGGCACAAGTGTGGACAAAGCATTGTACATTTTCTGCTACCAAAAAAAAATTTAAAAAAGAAAGGTATTTGCACATACATTCACGGAGAGAAACACAGATGTACAAGCTCAGTGGAGGGGAGGAAATCATGTCATTTGTCACATCTCTGTGCTAAAAGATAATATTTTTCTCAAAATAGCAAACAAAGTTTATCTACAACTGCATATTTATCTACTTTGCAGTCTACAGCATGTTTTCAGCAAATGTATTTTGCTATGTACTTATTGTTTCATTTTGCAGTTGTCTAATAATGGGAATTGTAATAATTTCCATTTTCAGCAAGTACCAAATAAACCTCCCATTGGTGCGTCACTCTCCATCATTGGTTTATAGCCAGTATAACCTCAAATAACCTTGTATGAGAAGCAAAACTATGCTAAATCCTTATGCAAGAAAAATTTAAAACAATACTCCTACATTTCCAAACAACATATTTGAAACATTCTTTTTATTTTTATCTGCAGACCTAAGCTTAGAGCATTCTGTCTATCTAGAAAGAAGAGAGATTATCACTATCACTTAAATCACCACAAGAAATACTGTTCCAATTCTACTTTGGTGTTAGTGATGTTATCAGCTCCTACAAGAGAAAGAAAATTCAGGGGTGGAGTTTGGCAAGGTTTAAAATAAAGGTTTTTACACTTAAATCTCAGTATAAAGCTTACAGGCTTGATTCGGCGTTGATTAATGGAACCAACTGTGCTTCAACTCTCGGCTAAATCACAGATAAAAGGCAGATGAGAAGATACAGTTATGCATATGTTACAGAAATTCAAGCATTTTTGCCCAATGAATAGCTATCAAACATTCTATTTGAGTTTATCCATCCGATACAAGAGATTTTATATGAAAGTGAACTTATAATATGCAATAGGAAGGAAAAGAAGTTGAAGGATAAAATGTTACATTTCTATACCGTATGACTGTGTAGCACTATCTGCCAGTAGTTTCATGTTATTAACACAATCTCTTTTTCATCAGAATATGAATTTTTGTGATGAAAGTCTTTATGTAACACTAATCTTTCTATTATGACCTGAGGGAATATACTGTAATAATATTAGAAATCTTTATTTGTTTCTTCGTTCGGTGATTCACAGATGATGTCCTGGTTTCAACAGAATTAAATGACTAAAAAGAAAATAAAAAATAATTATACTTACGGGCATTATTCCATGCCCTTTTAACTTCCCCTACACAGATCAACAGCACAACTCACTCACTGGAGGAAGCTGATACACTCTGAAACAAACTCCCACAGTACTGTCACCATTTTCCTGTCACCCTCAGGTCACAGCACCACGGAGCAGGGAGTCGGTGGGAGCCCCAGCACCGAGGACACGCTGCGTTCTGAAAGCTGGGCAGCCGGTACAAGGCTCGAGAGGCAACAGAAGAGCTCTTGTACTGGAAACATTAGGTCAAGAGCCTGGGAAGCAGGCTAAGTCTGTTAAATAATAGCGACCGTAGCAAGGACACGTTTTCAACCCTGTGAAATCTGATTCTTGCCACAATAAGCCCTCTTCCTCCTGCTCCCCTCAGATGAAACACAAAAGCAATCCAAAGGCACACAGACAGATTACTCCACTGTCACAGTTAGCGTGAAGTCTGTGGCTGCTTCTGACTTTTGGAGAACTAAAGGGATAAGGAGTATGAACCTCCTTCCAACTCTTCATAAAATAGGGGAGGAGGGGGGCAACATGCCCCTTGTGTTCATACAATCATAGAATCATCATGGTTGGAAAAGACCTTCAAGATTATCAAGTTCAACCTCTGCTCTTCCCTTCACTGAGCACTAACCTGATCTTCCCAAGGATCAGTTAATCCCATTGTCACCTCTCGTGCAGCTTTTAGTCTGATATGCCCTGACTGTGCTGTAAATTGGTAAGTCAGTTTGGCCCTCAAAAGGTATGTATTTGCAAGGGTTAAAAGATTTTTAAAGATTTTAAGTCCTACTTTCCATTGGCTTGAACTCCTGATGGTGAACTCCTTGATACTAATGAGCCTACATCTGCTCCTCCAACTCAAAATTACTTTGCTCTATGAGCTACTTTTTTTAGCAGACCGATGGCCATAATGAATTTTTGACAATGGGCAGCCATTCAGCACATATCAACTTCAGCAACTCTTCCATCAAGTTTTACTGTATTGTGTCAGAGGAAACAACTGATTGCTACTGTAAACCTGAGCCTCCCAGGCAAGCTGATTTCTTCTCAACGCACAATTTAAGTAATCAAAAGGCAAACAAACAAAAAACCCACACATGTTAGTTGTGGACAGTCAGATCCATTTTCAATCAGAAAAAAATAAATGTGTTTCACTGAAAGTCACAGGGTTAGGTTACAAAGCAGATTACTTAAAAGAAACAAAAATAAAAACACTAAAAACAATCCTGAACTACCTATCTAATCTAAATGACCTGCAGATGTAAAGGTACTAACTGGTGCCAACTCAAATTTACTGTAAGTAAAATTTTACATGGAAGTCAGGATTTGAGAAAGCTGCGTTAACTTCAAGATTGCTGACAAAGCTCCAAAACTGATGTTTTCTATCAGTGGTTTCATTAAAGTGATCACAAATGAGGTGGTAACACCTTGTTTCTATCAGTTTCAAGTAGGTTTTAACCCCTGAAGTTTACAGATATACTTCTTACGTCTTATGTACTTACCAGCAAATGGAGCGACAAAGAGACACAGCAAAAAAAACCCCAACCACATAAAAAAAACCAACCGAGCTGTACTCCTTGTTGTATATGAAATATGATATGCATTGTGCTTTAATCAAAGGAAAAAAAGATAAGAAAAATCCCCTCTAAACTCAAGCTTTCAATCTCAAAATAAAATCACCTACTTAACACCTCAATAATTTTAGACTCCCCTTTACACCCTGGCTACAAAACATATGACAGCCATGACAATTTGACTCTAAGGTACAGACACAAACTCAGAAGCAGAAGACTACGTGAAATTTATGAGTCAGGTATGTCAAAAATACCTTATGAAAAATAATTTCCTCTCACTAATAGTCTCTGAAAGCTCACAGGCACTGTCGGATCATTTCTAAATTCAAAGCGCAGTGCTGATCTGGATATTTATTTACATATACATACATACTTATTGCATATTTTATGCGCAGTTGCTGAACTCTATTTGTGTAAAATGCAACCTATAAACCCTCAAGACACAGATACTGCTGATGTCTGACACTTGACAAGGTCTAAAACAGTCGGAATAAAGGATTCCCAAATTTATTTCAAGAGCATTTCATAAGATGTCTGAATTAAAAAATTCAGGCCCATTACCAAATAGGCAGCTGACAGTTAGTTCTTGTGTAACGTATTTCAGAAATAACCTAACATGATCACAGCATCTCCAAACCTTACATTCTCATTAAGAAGTGAGCAGGTGGGTTTCTGAGTACATGAAAGCATCATGCTCCTAGCAGAGGTAACCTTTTTTGTCCTCATTAGGATGAGTGATGACAGCAGTGAAAAAAAAAATGAAGCATTTTCTCTTTTCTTTTTCCTTCCTTTTCCCAGTATAGTAACAATAACCAGCAGAGAGGACTCTTTGCAGCAGATGAATAGATCCGCACTGGTTTCACGGTTCAGTTTATTAGGCAAGAAGTATTCCAGGTATCTCTGTATTGTATTTGACTCAGGATGACATAAAAAGAAAATGCTGCTTGCTATTGCAGCGTTTGATGCAAAATTCTTCTTTCATCTTGGGCTTCTAACTTTGCTTTTTGTCTTTCCTTCTATCATTCTTTTCAGCATACAGCAGGATGCAAGTCCAACAGAAAACCACCACAAGGGCAATGATGGCAAAATTAATAGAATACACCAACAGTCGTATGGCAAATTAGGAAAGCCCATCCTTGTGTAAAGCCAGTTGGACACTTAATTCAAAGTGATATTGTAAAGAAATCATAGAAACATAGTAATTAAGCCAAAACCACCTACAATCTATACTAGAGAATGTTAATCTTTTTCATGACAACTTGTGTTATCAGAAGTGAATATATTTACACACACACAAATGCATCCTCCCACCACCTCCAGTTTTCCCCATTAACTGTTACATACAGTGTTACTAACGCTCCTGCCTTCCCAGAGAATACAGAACGGGAGGGCTGTGCCCACTGGGCCGCTGTCAGGCTCACTGGGTCATCCCACTCTGCTCAAAAACACCCTAGAACATTATCTAAAAGTCCACACAAGAAAAAAAAAATAAAAATCCACAGTTCCAAGGGTTAAAAAACCACCAGAAGTCATCCCTCCTAACCTCAACTCAAACTGTTCCCCTTCTGACCAACTCCCTGCACAACCCTCTGCCTGCTCTTCAGCCCGCACGCGGATGGCCAGGCAGACAGAATGGGTGTGCCAGCCCAGGTCTTCTCACGAACGGCACAGCCGCAGGCTACCGGCTCTGCTGACTTGGCAGCAGAAACAAATGCAAGGACAGGGAGAGCTTTTAGAGCTTTTCAGTGTCAGAAATCAGTGCCCGCT
>NW_009725724.1:125109-146251 GCF_000703405.1 Apaloderma vittatum
TAAGGGAGAAATTCAAGGGGTTATCCAGTTTGTTCCAGCTGTGGAACAGCGAGGGAAAGAAAGGGGAAGAGCACAGAGGAGTCCATTGAGTCTCACAAATCCTCTACTGAAGAACAGAGAGGAACAGCCCATTGCATTTCCATTCACCACTATTTAATCCCATCTTCTCTCTTCTAGGTTTTCTGCAAGCAGCAGGCTGAAAGGTCATGTAAGAATGTGTGTGCTGCTGCAAAACTTGCAGAAATCAAGGATAGCCAGAATCCAAACAGATGAGCCTCTAAGTCAGCAAGACTCCAACTATGTTAAAGTACGACTGCACCCAATATGTGAAGTCAAAACTTTGTTTAGATGTATTTTTGATTCAAAGATTCACAAATAACATCGCACCTTCAAGATCGCAAACAGCAAAACACCCAGCTCGGTCTAACACGATGATAACAAGAGGTCTAAGAAAAGACTCAGGCTGTAAGCACTGCCATACTAAAAAGAGACCCAAAGTGGTTCCATGTCTTGGGAAAAAACACAGATGACATAAAATGCTCTGCAGCATATCATAAACAAGGGGGGAAAAATAATTTTCTTAAGCTTCTTAATGCTGAAACACAGTTCCTGTTCAAAAATTCCCAGAAGACTTAGTTTCAAAAAACAGACACATTTGGTGCACAATGAAACAAAACAGGTACTAGCATTAACTCCTGCTAATACAGAAACCTAAGTAGGTTTCTTGAAATTAATTTAAAAATACTAATTACATTCATTTGCAGGCCCATAATATTAAGCAGTCTAATGCATCAACACTTGAAAAATGCACTTGAACATACTTCCCTGGTGAGCAGTGGTCTAAGTCACCAGCTTCTGTGAAATTCAAACACCAACCCCTCCATCCACAGAGTTTCAATGGTAGCAGTTAATTCAGACCTCAGGGAGGCAACAGCTACCCCACTGCTCCCTCAACCGACGGGCAGTTCCAGCACTTCTCCTGTAGCTCGGGATACTGATGAATATTAGAATTAAACAACCGGCACAGACTAGTTTCACAACTCTTGTTCAGAAACATGCAGGAGGTTTTACAATTTATTTTTTATGCTACAGCTACTGCTTCAGAAAGTCACAGGTCTGGACTCTTTTTTTTTTTCCTTGAGAGAAGCAGGGAGTATGAGGAGAGAATAGTACATCTACCTTTTCTTGCCCTCACCTACAGGCAGGAGGCTTTGAAGGAGAGGGTAAAGACGTAACAGTAGTTTTGCATCCTTCCAGATCTTGAGTTGAAGTGAAGAGACCATTGTGCTTTTCTTGAACCATCACACTTCTTGAACACCCACCTGCCTGAAGTGGCTGAAAAAGCTGAACTCTGGTCTTCACAGACAACACAAAACACATCCAACGGTGTGGTACAGCGGAAACCCCACAGCGCTCCCTTGATGAAGTACTGCTGCTGAACTTACCTGCCAGAGACTTCCACCCTTTTTCTCCCTTTCTTCTACTTTTGGCCAAGTATGTCAATCCTCTATCCCAATAAATAGGAGTACCTCACACACTATGCAGCTACAGGAATTTAGGGTTTAACTAATGTTGTTCCAGGTCCTCAAAACCCAGCCAAGCTCTTGGCTCTCTCTCCTTTCCCATTCACCACAATATACAAACTTCAAAACGTGAAGCAGAAGCTTCATCTGTCCATCTTTAATCTACTATTGATATTACAAGAGAGAAATTGTGGAACATTACTGTCCTTTAATTATGAAAACACAGTAATGATTAGCACAGCTGTATTTCACAAGTAAGATTGCTCTTACTTCTGCAAGCATAATCGATAGCGTTCTTGTAAAATTTGGTTTGCTAAATCCGCTGGAGTGGAGGGACTTGATGATTCTTTTTTAAACTGACTTTTACAATTTCCCAGCTGTCTAGTTCTCTGCATTTATCATGACAGACAAAGTTAAATTAAAAATTCTAAACCGTCACCCTAGGGCACAGCTTGATAGAAAAGTATAGAGCAATAGTCTTTACAAGCAGTAACAAAATATATCCTAACACTGTAAGAGAAAACACATTGTAATTTTTCTGTGTGCATTTACTATCCTAGCCCCTTTTAGTAGCTGCAATTTTCATGAAATCTCATCACAACACGGAACTCAAATGGGTATCTCACACTGCTCTTTTGTGGAATAGTCTAATTCATTTGGTCGTAGCGATGGAATCTCGTATTCATGAAGGCGTGTGCTTAGGCACAGAGGTTAGATGTCACATCTGTGATTGATAATGTTTGTTTTGTGCTCTGCTTTTCAATAACTCTTCACTTTAAGCAGCATTTTGCTTCTAAACAGGAGTGGGTGTAAGGACACTCAGCATAATGGAATGGGCCAGGTTTAATTCCCTTAATCACTTGGTCAGGGCAACAGAATTAACTGTCCACATCTGTTCCCTCGGAACACACATGCTTACTTTTCCCTCTTATGCAATAAAGGAGCGTGGGGTCATGATGCCACATCTAGCCTGACTTGTCCTCCAAAACTGAATCCACAGAGAGAACCCGCGGACTGATGGTGGAGCAACACAGACTGAATCTGAAACACAGCAAAAACAGCTCCATCTCGAGCCTTGGGAGTAAGTTTTTATATAACACACCGTATGCAGCCAAAGGCAAAAGCAGAGCTGTTGTGCCGCCCGTGAACACGCAATCAAAAGGCCACGCTGAAACCCTAGCAAAAAAATGGTTGCTTATTAAAAGTGGTCTTGAAAGACCGCTGAAAATGGAGCGTAACTGCACTCAGAGTTAGGGTGATGCGTTCAAACAGGTTCATAACAGATTTAACCACAATGGTAAAGATGATACTCAACATCATTAGTCCCACTGCTAAGAGCACTCTGGATAGCTGCTTAACAAAGTCCAGGGAGGGTCAGATTCAAAACGCAACTCGAAAAAGTATCATTTTAAATGGCAATTAATTCAGACCCATTGGTTTGTGCTTCTGGCTCGCCTCTGAACCCCCATGTTTCCGTACTGCTGAAAGCCAGATGATGGAGGTCAATTGCTCCGAGCCCCCGGCGTCCACAAAACGGTGATTACCATGGTGCTCCGTCTCAATCTGGAGCCAGTAATGAGCCACCTACACTCAACCCACTTCTGACATTTGTACCAACTACGCTTGTTTAGGGATGAATAGACACAGCAATATTAGGCACAGAAAAAAAACCAACAAACCAAACTCAACAGCAGAGCTCATGTTGGGAAACAAACACTGAATCACCAACAGCGGAGAGGAGGAGTCACCAACAGCCAGATAAGGACAGGGAACGAAACAAGGAGTAACAGACACGGATCTTCAAGGAAGTGACAAAACCTATGAATCCATAGGAACAGCTGCACTATTTTCTGGTGTAAGAAACAAACTAGTTTTGGAGAGCAAGAGAACAGCTTCCTTCTTTAGGGGTAAGGACTTCCCAACAGTCATTCCCTGCGTCTCATCAAGAAGCTGGCCTCTGCAACAGGCATCTTAAGACATCCTGGATGCAGAAGGCGAGACTGCCAGGAGAGCCTACTGATCATCTGGAAGGTGAGGGAGAACTTCCTGAATGAATTTAATTAAAAACTGATTAAGAATCTTTTTCCTCGCAGCCTTTGCAGCAACATTTGTGCTGTTTCACTTGGATGCTGTGACTGCTTTCAGTTGGCATTTTGTCCTTCGCCTGACCTGAGCTAAGGGTGATTTCAAGATAGCAGGTTAAACACAAAATAATCCCTTCTCAAGGCTCTAACAGTCTAGGAAATGAGGCAGGAGGTAAGACACCTATTAACTCCCTAGTGCACGATATTCCACAGGGTAGCCCATGAAAACGAAGCCTGAACGTGCCTGTGCAGGAGCCCTGTGGGCCCGAAGGCAACAGCAGAGCTGAGGGACGGCACTGGGGCATCAACCCAGGTACCAGGGAGCACCCCCTGACCTCCAAAAATCCCACGGGACCCCGTCATATCAGTGCCAGAGCCTCACCCTCCCGGTGACGGCTTCTGCATACGCGAGACCCAAGAAACCGGCACTTCAAACCTGTCAGTGGACCTCTGATTTTATGCCTCCAGTAAATAATAAAGAAGTGCAAATGAGGATGGTAATGTTGCTTGTTTTACATGCAGGAGGTCAGAGAGCACGAATCAGTTACTCTCCTGTGCGGGCTGCTGCTGGCTCTCTGGCGGGGAAGAACAGCCGACAAAGGACACTATTTCCTCTCTCGGAGTTAAGTAGAGGCACGTGGTGCTGGGATTCTGCCTCCTCTCGTCCCCGAGCCCAGTAACAGCCAAGGAAGGCGTAGGAGAAAATAATCAACTACTGTCTGGAGATAAGCAACATATTATTTCTCCAGGGAGCAAGTGGGGGAACCAGGATGCCACAGCTGTTCTCAGTCACACTATTTCTGCCTTGGACTGCTCCCACTACATACAAACTGCCTCTCTACGGCTTGAAAGGAATAGTCTATATTTACAAACACAGAGAGATAAATAGGTGTGTGTCTGTATGAATCTCGTTGCAACGCAAACGCAAGGAGCAAATATCCTTCCCAGATACATTAACACAAAAGTAAAGAGAAATTACCCTTCCTACATGCATTTATTTTACGGTCTGTGCACTAGCATATTTTTATTTTAGAAATCTAGTTACTTCATCACTGGATTGTGTCCTTACTGCACTTAGCAGTTTGGGGGGGGAAGTATTAAAATGTAACTCACAGGACAAACAAGTATTTATTTGAATTTTTAAACAGTCTGGTGATATCTATTTCCCATTTCCTGCTATAATATAAAGCATGTTAAATGGAAAAATGTGTTATGAATGCAAATCCTCTGTAAGTGGAAGCATATGGAAAGATACTTAGGCTATTGAGCAAAGCCTAAAATAATATTTCTATCAGCACAAATGAAAAGTAATGCTGCCATGAAGTAAACACACCTGCAAACACAAACCCAGGTAATAAGTCAAATTCTCTACCTGTATATTTTTGTAAATTGGTCTAGAATTCATTCAGTGAACCCTTAAAGAGGGTGCTTGAAACAACAATTTTTCATAACTGGAACTTTTTGAAACATTTGCTACAATATTGTGCTGTGTACCTAAAAGAGTGATACATTTAATAGCATTCAGTCATCATAGAATTACGTGCATTGTATACAGCAACCATTTAACGATGTAGCTAAGCCAATTTACCACAATATGCTCATCCACTAAGCTATTACAGCTTAGAATGACATTCTTATCCACTCTGAAGTTCAACTTACCATTAATTGTTTAACCCTAATAGAGCTGTGAATAAAGTCAACAAATTAGAATGCTATAGTTAATTACAATTGATGTTGCTGTGTGTAAAATCCTACTTTCATACAGAGTAAGATGGCAAAGAAGATAGCTTTGCATTTTGCTAATGAAGTTTAAATTCTTCTACTGCAAAACAACTGCTTAGCGCTATCATCTTCACGCAAATAGAAAACAGTCAGATAAAAATTAAGAATTAACAAAGGAGAATCGACATTTCACTGACAAAAATACTCTTACTGTCACTGGAGTTCATAGCAAGGACCTTTCCACATACGTATGCAGACACATACACACAAATATAAGGAGTAAAGAGAACACATCTTATCAGGAATCCTGATTTATATGGTTTCTAACTGCAATTTACTGTCTTTTTTTTCCCCAAGTTGGTGTTCTACTTCTTTCTCTCAAGTTTCTATATTCAACTTGAATCCAGGAGGGAAAAACAAAACAACCCACAACAAAACAAAATCAAAGCCAAATAATACAAAGGATTTTCATCTTCCTCTATCTGCTTCTACGTCTTGATTATATAATCACAAGCTGTAATCTCTAGTAAAAGCAGACTCAATCAGATAGCACGAGAATGCTGGGGAAGATCTCTCAAAGCTGTGATGTGCTGTAGAATCTAAACCGACTGCTAAAGCTTCAAAAAGTTCCCTTCAAATGAGCAGACGGGGATCCAATCCTTCAAACCTTCTACAGTAAGCGTAGTGAGGCCACGAAACGTAAGCCTCTTCATCATCCATCTGAAATACTGGGTCGGAAAGCCAAAAGAGAAACTTTTTGTCATCCACTTTCCCCAAAAGAATGAGTAAGAGACAGAACCAAACCATATCCTCTTTGGTCAAATAATGAGTACTAGTTTGTTTTCTGTCCTGTGAATCAAGTAATTTTATATTCACATCACTAAGTTTCTTGTATATGGTGAGAGCATGTGCATTTGTCTTCCTGAAGACAACAGAACTGTCTGTTGACATTTCAAATTTAAGAAACGTTTTCTGAGGTTACAGAAGTCAATTTATCCCCTGTAATATGAAAACTATGGTCAAGATGTGTGATTTCACCTAATTTTCCAAGTTGGAACCTAATAGACTTAAAGCTGAACTGTTTTTCCCAAGTTATAGCAGGAGATTATCTCATCCATGGAACTAAAGGGCAGGTGTTTGGAGAAGAGTCCTCAGAGTGCAGGACTGTGCGACCCAGAACAGAATGGCGAGCACTGCCATCAGCTGCTCTGTTTCTATGGACTACTAGAGAGCTGAAGAGAATAAATATACCATTAAAGAGAGAAATAAAATGTTATCATACAACATGAAGTGACTTGAAAACACTAAGGCATTTATACTGTGAGAATTTAAGTCACGTAAGCAAAGACACACCATATGCTGGTAACACTTTTTGCAAAAAGAAAACGTACTATTCAAGAGTAATGACTTAAAGGAAAACAATAGAGAACTTGGAAGTAGACCCAGCCTTTACTGTTCACACACAAAGAACAGGGAAATCTGATCTTCTAGAGGTATATTTAATATTGGATTTAATCCATTTTGCTGGAGTCTGAGGCAGAGCTATTTGCCATATATTTAGATGTAACACCAGGTGTTTGAACACCACTTGCTAAGCATTCTGAAGGCTCCACATTAGGCTGCTCATTTCTATTCAGCAGGGCAGGAATGAAAGCTGACTTAAAAATCCAATATAGCTATCGTATCTTTTTTTTTTTAATAGTCTCTTAGAGAATGCATTTTCTGTGAACTGTGAAAGAATGAAAGAAATCCATAGCACTTGCAGTCTGAATCACACGCAGAATTCATATTTCTTCTAAGTTCTTGTTTCTGAACTTTATCACCTTTAACTGAGGCGACAAACCACACAACTTTTATGACCAAGCTCCTCTGAAATGATGTGCTTATTATGCAAATTTTAGATGGTACTTGAAGTGACCACAATAAAGAAATACCCCATTTTCTTCTGATCTATCAAAAGAGTTGGCTGCAGGTGAGAATAGATTTTTAAGGGTATTTGCTGCACTTAGCCCATCCTTTGTGAAAGAGAAATCATGGCTGAAAGAATGTCTGCATTTTCAGTTGTGGAAGGGTATCAGAGTAAAACTACCCGGGCTTTAGTATTTGCCTTCAAAAAACATGCAATAAACGAAAAGCCCTTTCCCAGAGAATATGTCAACGGGAATAAAAGAATAAACCTTACTTCACCATTCCATACAGCTTGGAAAAGCCCAGAATTCAAAGTGCTAGTAGAGTGAGATCAAGTATGAACGTCCATCAGCTGTTCAGGAAAGACCTGTGACAGCACACTTTGATTTAAAAAGTTCATCCACAACACTTCATACGTCTAATTCGGAGACTCACAGGCATGTCCACACGTATCTAACCATCACGTGTACTTTTTCCCCCACGCTGGCTGCTGTCATAGACAACGTACTCACACCTAGACAGATAAATATGTCTGAAGCACAAAGGCCGTCACGTTTTCTCATGTTCTGTCAGCTTGTCAGAGATTACAAAATGAAAAATCTGTTCTCGGGTATTAGGCATCCACTCCTTAATTTCTCACACAGGGTACCGTACCGAGAAAAACAACGGACAGCACCGCTGCATCACGCGAGAGGCGGAATCAACTCACCCCGATAACAGATCTAAGAATGCCCATCCTTCTGACTCAGCCCAGCGCACGCTTTGTACTCGATATTACGGACCCAGTTGATGGCCGGAGCCCCGGCTGCAGCCTGGCAGCTGCTTCTCTCACAGTGGGCACGTGTTGTAAAGGCAACTGGTACCAAACCCACGTGCATCCTGCGGTCGCACAGAACTGACCAAGCAGCTCTGCCCGCGCTCACGCCGCGCCACCAAAAGGTAAATATTAGATGATGACACCAAGTCATGAGCCCAGTTCTGACGTGCCCTGGTCACTAGGAAGCAGCGTGCATTTTCCACAGACAAAATGAGTTCTGTAGTTTTCTGCACCAGAGAAAAGAAAAAATAAAAAATCTCACAGATAGGGCCATAACCAATTCAGAGGCAGCAAGGCCATTAACACTGCTCTCTGACCTGCACTCCTGCCCCTCCACACCGGCTCACACGTTCCAAGCATCAGCTCCGAATCTGTAACCTTCAGTGCGGCAGCTGAATGACGTACAAATTCCCTTCTTAGCATTTGCCTCGGAAAGGTCCATAGGCACCACACTGAATAAATCAGCAACGCAACAGCTACTTCTTCCCAAACAAGGTTCCAGACAGCTTCAGTACATTTGTTCCCACAACTCCACCAAGGATTTAATAGTCACTGCACAAAAGCAATCACTACGGTGAAGACTTACGAAAAGCACGTTAGGATAAGTTTTGCCCCCAAAACACATATTGTGAAAGCATAACAGAGAAGCAAATCAAAGTGACAAATCTTTTAAAAAACATGAAAATAAATTAATAGAGCTTTAAAAGTATTCTTTTTATTCTCTGACACAGTAAATTTAAGATTTCTATTTATTTGCCTAGTTTTTTGTAGCAGTTAAATGCAACCTAATGAGAGACACACAGTTTTGTTCTTCCTTCGCAGTTCTAACCTCTTTTATTTTTAATTTTAAAAAATGAATATTAAAATCGTATTATGCACGTGTAGTTCAAGAAAGTACTACATACTTCGTACTATTCCAGGATTTAGTTTAAAATTTTGAAAATAATACATAAATCCCTTATCCAATATAATGAATGGAAAAAGAATGTTTTCCCCATCAGTCACTAGAAGCCTTTGAGTAACTGATGAAGGTTTAATTTCATATTTGTTTGTGTTTTTTTTATAGTCAGTATCTGTATTCATTTCCAGTCTTGACATACAGACCTTAAACCAGGATACAGTATTTTGGTATGAAAAAGCTCAACAGACATGATAGGCATTATTTAATTCGGTAATAATTCTATAGTTAAATACCTCCTCTTAACAAGGATGTGTTTCAGACTTTCTCTTCCATCTTCATGGAACCAGTAATCAGAAACGTAACTTCCCACGCTTATTTTTTTTGAAGGAAATTGCATGTATGCATGCACATCCTTCCAGAAGTTAAACAAATTTATCTCAATACAGGAACAAAATAACAGCCTCTCCAGTGATGTGCTTCCTCCAGAATAGATTCTGAGCAGCAAGGATTTTATATGAGATTGTCTGCCAAGCCTTAACTTGAACTATACTTTCGTAATATTACCCTCACTTTAAACTACCGATTCACAGGAAAAGGCAATTTCATCGTCTTTCTTTCAATTCTCAAAGATGTGAGACTTATTTTTAATTTTTTTTCCCCCGTGTTTACTTTCTATTACTCACATAAATAATCACAGTTATCTAACACTTCATTGATGAATGTTTTGTAGCTAACGTAACTAGGCCATAACAGGAATCAGTACGCTGTAGCAAAAAAATGACTCTGTAGGTAGCTAACGGAAATTCACTCGCTACAGAAACCTGCCTGGCTTTATGACAAACACATGAATGATTCACAAGCGCAAAGGAGAAAAAATATTATACAAAAAGAAAACACATGCGATTTCAGCCATGATTTAGAAACGTGATTACAAGATGTTAAGACATGACGCCTTTCTCCCAATGCCCTTGTGAAAGTCCTCCACCTGCGTAACCCAAAAAGCCTCATCACTAACATAAAAAAGCGGCCGTCACACCCTGCAGAGCACCGCTGCTGCAACAGGTCTGCAAACAACCTACAAGCTTACAAACCCAAACTGGTGACTAAAAGTTATATGTTCGTGCACCACTAAGTCACTGACTGAGTCACCTACGGGAAAGACATCCAGTGGAAAGCAGGTAGTAGTTCCACAGCAAGATACTCGTCGCCATCGGGTTACCCATGGTGGTTATTCAACCAGAGAGTAAAACAGCAAAATGAGACTTCACACAGACCCCTTTTAACTATTGGGCTCATCGAAGTCATCTCACCTAAGACGTCCAAAAACCAAACCGGGCTTTTACATCACGCATCAAGCTAAGCAGCACCGGCCCTCTTCTTCAAGAGCCTAACAGGCTTCATCTGTTCTTCCAAAGAAATTCACTGAGCTCTCTGTAATGATTGCAGCTCTGTTATCAGGAGTGAAGAAGCCTGCGGAACAGAATCTAAAAAAATTATTGCGAAGTTTGACAGATTTTTAAAACTAATGGCTCAGTAGTCATTTGCTATCTGACCTCCATTAGAAGTTTTTTCATTATCATGTTGCAAAAATCTATTACGTTACTGACTGAAGCTATTAGTCACTAGAAGCCACTACCATGTTCCCTAAATTGTAGAATCATCATTACTATTAATTTCAAAGGATAGCATTAAAAGAGACAATATTCAAAATTTTACTTGCTAATTTCACTGTAATTTGTATTATAAAAGCATGCAGGAAGGTTATGCCAGCCTGGATGATCGGTCATTTTTTCTGAACCACTTTGTTTTCTACGGAAAGCCTCAATAGTATCTAGGGCATCTGGGGACACCTCAGTGGAACTCAGAGTTCAAGGAGCCGTTCCGTAGTACTGATACAGCGGTAGTCGCAGAGGGCAGCGATTTCCACATTTTAAAAGATCAGTACTGATGCAATACACGGAAACAAGGAGAGAGTCAGGGCATTCCCTCACAAAGCTATTATAGCTTAAACCTTTCATCTTACTCTATTTCATGTACGTTCTAGGGACTACCGCAAAGACGTCGCTCCTATTATCATCTCCTCACAGTATTTCTGTACAATTTAAAGCATGATCTACTTTTCCTGTGCTTTTATTTCTCTCATGTCACGTAAATTTACCAAATAAGGACACTTTCATTTTCCTGACATGGTATTTGAAGTCTCATTTGTATTTTGGGTGCTATTTTTAGGATACATGACGTCAAATGAATTGCCTGGAATATAGAAATATTTATTAGTGCAAAATTTCAACTATGGAGTCGGAAGGTTGCTACAGCACTTAGAGAACAGCTCAGCAACACAGCTATCTTATTCAGCATCTTAGCCTCTTTTCATGCATTAATGGTTTGCTTAGACAGGGAGCCTTAAAACGGAAAAACAGCTCAACAAACTGCCCTAAGTCAAAATTCCAGTTCAGTTACTTGAAAAATACATGAAATTTCTAAGAAATGTGCTCAGAAAAAGAAGTTGGAAAGGGTTTGGTAGACATCTGTTTAGATTTATCTATCTCTACCATTGAGTGGTAATCCCACACATCGCAGGAAAATACAGCTGGAGAGATGCTCCCTTCAAAGTTGTCTTCCTCTAACTGCAAGACAGAGCCAATGGTAATGCTGTCATCCTAGATGGATGTTCGTCTGTCAGTAACCGTGAGGATTTCACAGCCTTTGCAGATGTACTATTCCAATGTTATACCATTGTTATCATTGCAAGGGGATTTGGGGTCTTGGTTTGGTTTGTTTACTCTAATTTCTAACTTCAGTCTCTCTTGGTCTGAATGATTCAAAGCTTTAAGGAGGTCCTAAGCAAGAGCAGGGTTGTGCAAAGGGTAAATGAAGGGAAGAACTGTGGCCACTGTGGAAAAGAGAAAATAATCTGTCTGGGCTGGAATTCCTGCCAGCAGGTGGGAAAACAGAAAGATTAGAAGGTTGGAGGAAAAATACTTTGGACCTCAAAGTGAAAGTGAGCAGAACTCAAAGGTTGTTGAAATGCTAACTAGGAATTAGGGAGTCAGGTTCAGAGTTACTCTGTGGCTATGTTTGGTGTGTAGGTATATTAAGACATTAGTCTTTGCCATTATAAGTCAAGGCGCTCGGAGAAGGTAACAGTCCTGGAAGTGAGCTTTGACTCTAACACACACACATGGGGTAGGGAGAGTCTCTCTAATGGTGAAAGGATGTACTCTCTGCTAATAAAACTGGGCAAATGCATCTTGCAAAGTCTTGATTAACTCATATAGAACAGATACCAACCTATAAATAAATCACTAAAGGAAAGCAGGTAGCTCCCATGTATAACTGTTTTCAAAAAAACCCGCATTTCCCATTGAGACACCGTATTCCATTGGCAAAGGGATAATGGATTGAGTCCTTGCCAGGTGTGTCCTGGAGTAAGAGCAGCCCAGCTCCTACATTCCAGAATTTCAGTTTTTACTCGACAGATAGAGTCAAAGACAGCAAGGAAATGGGAAACCAGATGACAGTGCGATTTTATTTTGCATCAGGGAGAAGCACACATGCTTCTGCACTACTGACATGGTCATGGTCACGAGTGAGGTACCTCTGTCCTGCTCCCCAAAGGCTTTCAGTCTGGTAGAAGTTTAAAGAGAAGGGCTGAACTTGGCACTTATTATTCCCCTGAACCTGAGCATCAGCAATCGAAAGAAGAATATGGTCCCATGATGTGCTAACAGCAATCCGTGAACAAGCCACCTAGCTACCATGTATTTCAAATATAATACAGGCATTTTAGTTATTTCAAAAGACTCTTGTCTGTGTTCAGACTAATCACAAAGGGAGAAGATAGCCTCTATAATAAAGCTGTTTATCTGAAATTAAAAATTGGATTAATTTTTCTCTCCCTCCTACACTACTGGAACATCATCCAACTTCTATCATCTTCCAAAACACTTTCTAATTGAAACATTTGCAATTAAAAGAAAACAATCACCAGGGCAAAAGGTGCACAAGTAGCAAACTTAAAGACGTATATCTTTCCGCAAAACCAATACATTTCCGGCAGTAGAACCAGTTTCCAAATGAATCTACTAGAGCAGGTCTGGAAGGAAAGTGCAGTTTGGAACCTCAGCGGGTGAAGGGAGCAGCAGAATTTTCTCTGCTCCTCAGAGGCAACGCATCCTTATCCGCGGGAACGCAACCACCCTTTTTCTAAGTGGAGAATCAAGTTGTTTTTCAGTGCATTAGCTTATCCTGCACCACTGCTTTCCTACTAAAGGAAGGGTTGTTTTCCATAATACAAAAAGCTATTACAGATTTACTATGTGAGCAAACCGATACGTCAAATAACTGCTAAGTAGGGAAGACGAATAACAGCTCTATGGACTTCCAAAGTAATGAAAGTAGAAATAAGCGTTTATTTATAGCATTCAGCATTTAGCTATAATCTACTGGTAATAGACACAAACAGGATTTCATACAACAAAATATATGGCAACAAGTATTCATACAACTTCTGGCAATAACATAATTACTCAACCACCAATAAACTACACCTGTAAAACTTTCCCCCTAAATGTCATGGCTGAGGGGAGCAGGGTTAAGAAGTGGTAGGAAGGAAGGTGGAAGGGAGAAAAAGTACCATCATCCACCTAAAGAGATTCCTTTTAGGGTCATGGCATAAAAATATGATAAATTCACCACCCAACCACCTGATGTTATTTTAAAATACGCAGTGATATGCAGACTGTGACTTCTGACATAGACAAACCTGTTCATGATAAATGCGAGGAATTATACTCCAAATAGTCATGAACTGACTGCACCAAGTCAAATAACCCTTGGTCATGGAGCTTATGACTTGAAGCTTAACATACAGCTGCACCAGAGCTAATTTTAGAGCAGATAAGTGAAGTGAGAAGGAAGACAGTAAGAAAGATTTTAATCCCCTTTTTCGCTAGCTCACCACCTGGACCCAGGAGTCAGCACACCGGCCATAGTCCTTCCAGCCTGTCAATGTTTTTTTTTTTTTTGCAAACAAGGTAAGAGACAGATGGAGTAACACATAGCTGGCTCTTGAACCACCAGGATAGTCCCTGGTTTTACTTCTGTTCACCCTGCCTAAATGGAGAGCAACCTTAAACCAAGGATTGAGGGTTTTTTTCTTTAACCTCAGCAATCGTTTGTGTGTTGTGTAGTGCCAGTCCCCATCTTTTATTCTTTCAAGGAAAACACTTAGAAACAAAGAAAGCTGGCCTCCCAACCCAGCTGAAAAGTAGCATACGTAAGCAAGGTTTGACCCGAAGTCACAACAATCATTGCGAGGCATCCATTAACTTCAACTGCCACAGATTCAAGCTCATGTATGTGTTTGTTGCTGCTTATTGTGAAAACAAAACTTGCTAGCTATAAATGATAGGTTCTACTGCACCAATATTATGGTCTACTAAGTACTAAACAGAATTTCATCAGCAAAATTAAAGCGACATCTAACTATCTTTCAAATGTCCTTCTTTCAAATGTATCAATTAAACTTTACCAGGAATGGATGATGGTAGGAAAAAACGTGTTCTACCAGAGCTTGCCTTCAGCAGACACACAGTCATCTGAACAACAGCGGGACAATAATGACTATTCACAGGATCAGACCCTAATATTCAAACATAGCTAATTTGGGCTTAACTGTCATTAGATCTAAGTATTGCTATGTCGACAGTTTAAAGACCCTCTTCCTCTACAATTCATAGGGACGAATTATTTGTTTTTACAGGAACTGCTTGAAGATTGCTGGAATATCGACCAGGTTTCACCCTTACTAGGACTAACCTAACCCGACTATACACAGGACTTCCAGCACTTCATTCTAGAGGCCGTGAAATTTTCAATAATCCGAGATTCTCTGGTATTCAGGGCTAGCTGGAAAGCCTTTGGCAAATGGAGGTAGTAGAAAGCAGCAATTGTAGCAGCTTTTCAAGAGATCTAAGCCCCACATCTCATACTGCTTCTTTTTCTATAAGAGCAAGGGAATGGAAAAGTATCGTGGCTGTCTCCTTTGCATGGCATCATCAGGGAAGAAGGGCATGGACCAGCTATACTGGGAGTCTCAACAGAATTTGAAATGATTTTGACTTTCCCCAAGAAGACTGATGAGGCAAACAGAGGGACACAGTACCCTTGAGCCACAGTGAAAGGCCATCCTGAAGCTGGCCTTATACTAACTGGGACACAATTATAAATCTTAATCTTGTAACACATGCTACATTCAAGATCTACAGAACTGACAACGTGAAAACTCCAATACCTGCAGTCAATGAAGCTTATGGGCAAAGAGTGACAGGCACTGAGAAAATGCATAAGCTGCTCTGTGAAAGAGGAATCTATTAAGGGCTTATATTTTGGATGGTTTCAGAAACACAGGGGGTAGTGATTACTGCTCCTTTAAAGGAACAACATAGGAAAAAGAAAAGCAATTTAAGCCTGGAGGTAGCTGATACAGAATGCCCGCTGAACTGGAGGAACCTACGGAGGCCCCTGGGATTGCTGGAGAGATGGAAGAGTTTCAGTTAGGTAATTAGAGCTTCACTAGAAGAATAAATACTCCACAGGCAATCCACAGGTTCTTCTCACCTCTCGCCACATTTTCTCTCCAGCAGTGACAGCTGCTTGTGAAAGCAAAAGGGAAAGGTCTCTCTCATTCAACTCATGAGTTACTAATCCTCACTGGTAATACAACAAGGAGCACAACATCCGGAGAAGCTGCCAGCCCTTCCCTCCACTGCTCCCGGGCAGAACGCGGGTCGCCAGGTTTTTCAGGCGCTCACGCTAGCAACAGCGATGCCCTGCGGAAACAAAGGCCACGAGTACAACTTTGGGAGAGTGAAGGCACACCCCAGAGCAGATGAGGCAATATTCAAGCCACACTTTTGCTGCCCTATTCTCCTGCTCCCCACTCTTCACACTGCAGAGAGAAAACGTCTGCCGTTTGTAGCCAGGCTGCCAAACCATAGGTGTCACCTTGGTAGGGAACGACCCTAACGGGGCCCGAGGGAGAGAGCAATGAGAATTCACTATTCCAGCTTTCTTCTGTGCTGGTAAGACCAATTACCAGTGGAAGGCATGCTGGTTATCAATGTCATGAACTGAGAGAGACTGCTTCTCTCCCTTGCCCTGCAATGATGAAACAGTCAAAGCACCATGAAGATATTTCCACCCTCCAGAGGGCCTGTTTTAGAAGGATTACTGAAATAATTCTGAAAAATGCTGCAGCAAGTTCTGCTGCACAGTGAGGTCCTGACCACTGACATTTTCTGTAAAGAGATGTTCTGTGTGGCTCCACTCTCATGCCACCTCTCAACCCCAGGCAGGCTCCACAGAAGAAAGAAGGTGACAATGCTCTGGATTTCAGTCAGCATCCCTTAACAGGTAGGAAAGCTGAAAGACAGACAGTGGCACCACTTATTCTTTTTTCCACAGGTGTTAGCTAAGATTTGCACTGGACTACCAGGTACTTCAGTATTGGTTAATAAAGCTGTGACCTCCAAATTTAGCACTGCACTTAAGAGACTTTTCCCCAGACTGTGCCCAAAACAAGCAGCTGGAGAGAAAGGGAAAAAGAGAAGATTTAGATTCGTTTCTATGCAGGGAGACAAGTAAAGTTGGCTCACTCCTCAGGGAGGGAAGGTTTAGTTCCTTTTGTGATCGAGGCTAAATACAAATCTTTGTTACCACACCTTGCTTTTTAGGTTATTAATAATCTAACTCATTTAATGTGGCAAGTATGAAGCAGTTAACATTCCTCCCTAAAGAACATATTTTTTTAATACTATGATGCATTTAATATCTACCTTTGCTACTTCATTTCAATTGGTGTAAAACCAACACCTCATTTTTCCCCCCAGAATCTCATTCAAACACAGTATTTCCTGCAACATTGGCAAGATAAATGGAAGAAGCAAAGTGAACTTTATTTTCAAGATCAGAAATCTTGTCTCCAGTGTCACTATTATATTTCAGCATCAAGTACTCTTTCTTTCAAAACACTCAACTATTTATTTTTTGGTTGGAGAAGGTGCTTGCTGGCTGGTATCGTGCCCAAAAAAGCCTTATATGAACAAGACTACGCAGAAGATGATAGTTTTGTCCCTATCACTTAAAATGCTTCCCCGCAAAAGGCACATAAGCAGAGGACTCTATGCTGTTCTTGCTCACTGTGCCCACTCAGCTATGGCACAGGGCTTCAGCTACTGCCTCTCCACATCCTGCACCTTCCACAGGGACTTCCTACAGAAGTTATCTCCATACTCTTCCAACTCTTTCGCTAATATGTTCATTAACGATTATGAACGATCTGAACGATGCCTGGTGCTCTCCTCGCCTGTGTGGGCTGAAAAATAACAGATAGATCTGGAGAACTGAGACCAAGCGAAACCTTTAAGAGCTCCTACTAAAGGCACAAAGGAAAATCCTTCAAGAGCAGTTACTCATGTATTTTGAAGAATTTTAGCACGCATTTGTAGTTCTGAAGGGTTACAGTTAGGGTTTTGGTTTAACATACACATTTATGTACCAGAAAAGGCCCTTAAGAACAAAACTAGAATGAAGACTATTATCCAAAACCAAAAAGGGCAATACCTTGCTCTTCATTGCCCCCTACTACCTGATTTGCATCATAGTTTTAAAAAAAACAAACACAACAAACACACCCAAACAAAAAAAACTCCCCAAATCCAAAAGCCAACTCCCCCTACCTCAGGGCAACCTTGCTTTCCCTTCATCAGGCAATAAACGTATCTTCTACAACTCCTACTCCTGAGTTAAAGAAGCCTGACTTAAAGACCGGTTGTTGCCTTAACTCTTACCCCAGAAGGTGCCTGCACACCGCCACTGGTGCAAGGCAGTATGTGCATCACAGATCCCTTCGCAACATGCTCAGCTAAACATAAGTTTATAATTCAATGTTGTGCAGCTTGTTGCTAAAAATCTTGTAATTATATCCCTAGTTGGATGACTACTAGGTTATTAATGCTCAGCAATAAGCTTGAAAGGAGACAATTTATTACTGCTCAGCACTGCATGTCAATCAACTCAACCAAAAAGAATCTATTTAAAAAAAAATTTAAAAATGAATAATATCTAAGCTTAGCGTGCTTCCTGCTTATCTGAAGAGTCTATCTGATAATACTGAGCTAGTCAGCAAGGTGGATTTAAAACAACGTATTTGAACTTCACCAGCATTATGAGATCCCAATGCAGACCATTAATTTCGAGACAAAACTCAGCTCACAGAGAATGCCCTGAAGTATCTTTTAAATCTGTATGTGGATAAGGCGAGACTGTATTGCCGAATACATTTTACACGTTGCTGTAGCCACTCGGCTAAGTGACTCTGAATAAAGGATCAGAACAAGGGGCTCTTTGAGGCTACTGAGATGAGCAGGACACAGATTTGGTCTGGTCTGTGGTTAGAACAGTCTGTGGCAGCCAGAGTCATTTCAGACTCTATCTCCTACACAAAGCAGAAGGAGCGCAGGAGCTTCTCTGGGCAGTAAGAAATGAGAAAGATGAGTCACTCCCAGCTGGTGTGAAGGCTCTGGGATGTGACACCTCAGGTCAGAAAGCAGGGACCAGGTCTGCAGATGTTTCGTGGGGGAAAAATCATCCTCTCTATTGCAGCACAGTGCTGCATACAACTATTCTTCCTGATCAAGATCTCATGAACTTTGAAGTAAACAAAAAAAAAAAGAAGAAGAAAATAAAAAGCCTAGAAAAAGATTGCCACTCCCATTAAATACTAACCTTCTGAAAAAGCAACTCAGCACTAAAGCATCTCTTATCTTTTAGTAGAAATGAATTCAACTTACATTCTATTTCCTGTTACGGATCCAGGGCAAGGGAAAGTAGACTTTTTAGAACCATCCATTTATATAAAAGAATCTTATTATTTAAAAGATCACTCCATTAATTTTTTGGTCTTATCTTTAAGCATGGACTTCAGTGCTGCTGCTCCTGCGTGTGCCTTTTGCCAAACATGTTAAGGACAGAGGGATTAAATTCACAGTAAACTGCAAACAAACACAAACCAGCTTTTCAAACATCGGTGCATTGACTTGAGTGGTCTAACAGTGGCTAGAAGCTTTGTCTCCCTCTGATTTGACCTTCAGTTCGGGTTGACCTCTCAGACAAGAAAGTCTAGACACTGACCTTGATTGAACTGAACAAACATTTTCCCTTTCCTGTATTGTTACAACCAATTCTAAGTGCAAGGGCACTTACACAGCTTACACCTTTACTTACTCTGACAGTAATACCATTCACACAAAATGTTCTTTGCAGAAACAGAAACGATGGTATTTCACAAGCAAATGCCAAAGCCATGATCATAATATATCACAAGTTGAGTATCTCACTGTTTTTCCCAGAAATAAAAACATTGTTGAGAAAGGCCAAAAAATTTCACTACCAGCCCCCTCAAATCAATGCTCCTACCACCGTTAATCTCTGTGACCTAACAAGGCACTATTTCCTCCTCCTCCTCTATTTCCTCCTGCAGCTCTTTGACTTCTGGTACAAAATATTGAAAACGAAAAAGCAGTTCAATTTAATTAGAGGAAAACATCACTAGTGATGCCCATGTGTTAATTTTCCCCAAGCTCCATAAACAGTTGAAATCTAATAACGCAGAGACATGATTATTTTACTTCCGTTATCCACATGAAAAAATAAGCACAGAGAGCATTAAAAGATTATTGTTTTCATATGAATACTGTCGTAGTAGGAAATGTTTCAAAACAAGCTGAACAGAAAATTCAAACATTTTATGGATTAAAACTTTCCCTTTTAAAAAAAAATAAATACGTTGAACGTGTGTTAACAATTGGAGAAAAAAAAAAATACTTCTGTGAGTCCTTACACACTGCCAGGACACCAAGAAACCATGGCTAAAAAAGTTTTCCTGTCAAAATTAATTAAAGCCCAGACCTCACAGCTGGTTTTTTGAATACCACAGCGCCTGTATCAGTGGAATATATGAAGAGTTTTAATTTATTACTCAGTGACTAGAAATCTCAGCATATGGGCCAAGCTAAGTTAACTGCCAGCCTGGTCACTGATTTGCCAAAGCACAGAAAAACTAAGCCCAAATATATTGCTTGTATACATTTCAAACCTCGGCAATGCAAGGAATGTCATCTACGTCTAGGTTGCCAGCCCCTTTAAAAATCCACTTTACCTAGCATTTGCATAAGCCCCTTAGAAAAATACCTGTCAACGTTCTACACAGTGGGGATTCACCAGCTCCTCAAACCAGTATAATCTGGACAATATTGCAAATGTCTTGTAGAAAGAATCACCTCCCCAGAAATTCTTCCAAACTTTGAAGAAAAACTTTGAGATTGTACAAGCAAGGTCAACTACTAAACTTACATAAAGTAACTGCACTAACAGGTGCTACTACTTCTTCATTAACTCTGCACTTAATAAACAAAGGCTGTGTTTTTAAATACAGCAGATTTTAAGCAGCATTCCCAAAAGTGCTCCGGATAAATACTGGATAAATCCACATACTCACTGACAGCTTCCACTCTGTATTATTTCAGTCGAGCTTCATTTTCTTAAACTGCTGCAATACTACTGCTTCTAGACTTTACTTGTTTAGAATGCATGCATTTTGAATTTCTTTGATCTTATGTAATCCTTTCACTACGCAACTAAGTATCATAAACAAAGTGTCCTTTAACTCTGTGTTCGTGTATTTCAATTCTGTTACACTGCCTGTTTTCTCCACGTAATACAAGGTTTGGTAAATTTAAACACGTAGAAATCAATCATTATATATATATTTACCTACACACATATACACACATACACACACAGATAAGACTTCCCAACACATTTTTAGCCTTTTAAAAGGACAGAACACCGAAATACGGAAACACATTTTTAAAAAAGGCATAAAAAGCAGACGTTAAGACATCCGTGGTATAAAATCATCTGAAATTGCTCCAGAAAAACGTTTTCACTAGCACGCACAGGCATCCTAACAAGAAGTGTCGAGAACGGAGCCCAGCTCAGCGACCGAGAGTTAAGAACTCGGTTCCCATCCATTAAGCCACCTGATTTCAATTTCAGGTTGGGTGTAGGGGGGAGAAAGCAAAACAGTCTCTGGTCAGACTGCCGCTCCGTGCGAGGGCTGCCC
>NW_009725725.1:0-51078 GCF_000703405.1 Apaloderma vittatum
TATATTTATATATATTTTTAAATATATGTTAAAAACCCAAACAAGCCACTAAAATTTACTTGCAGAGTTAGGCAAGAGCAATCTAAGGCTACCTGATTTCTGTATTACAGGATGATCGTGGTAATTTAATGTCTTTAACTAACATACACCACTTTCTCACACTTCCATTGGTTCACTCCGCAGTCCTACTGGGCCACTCCCATTTCTGTGAAGGCCAAGCACGAGCTTTTTATACCCCTCATAAAAGTTACCTTACTATACTACATCTCACAAAGTATAGTGTGCTACAGCGAATAAAAAAGGCCAGAAAGAGAAGATGCTGCTTACAAGATACACACTACAGCAGACTAGTACTGCTGAATTTCTATCAAGGGAAAAAAAAAAAAAAAAAAAAAAGGAAAAAAACCAACAAGTGTAGAAATTTGGCTACATTCCTGAAAGCAGATGTTTTCTTTCCCTGTAACATTTCATAGAACTAGTTACCTGTCACTGAACACAAATTCTGATAATTTTCCAGGGGACCTATAGTCTTTTTACCTCTTCTCTTGCAAAAAGTACTGGCAATAGGGGAACGTTCTATTTCTAATACACTGCTCATATTTGCCTGCCATTCATGTTCAGATTTAAATAATGAAGACTACAGGTATTAGCAATGTTGTGTCATTTTATTTGCAGTTTCTTCTGGCTCAACAGATGCACAGTGAGCTCCTCCCCAGTGAGCTCCACCAAGTTATTCTTTCACCTTCTTCCACGAAGTAGTACTTCCACTTAATGCCATTCCTCTTCTTAAGACATGTGATCCATGTTGCTTCTATGCTAAAACAGACAAGGTAACGCTCTAAAAGGCAGAGTTCTGAGTTCATTCCCAGCTTTTCCTCCACATTTATTGATGTCTACTGTTCTCTAGACACAGTAGGAGACTGTCTGTGTCTATATATAAATATAAAAATTAGCCTAGAGTATACAGTATTAGCTGTTGGTTTAACTTGTGTACAACTTTGCACAGAAAAACTGAAGATGGAAATACGAATGATTCAAAACCCAGATAAAACTCCAGTAGCGTAGCCACAGCTAATCTAGTATTAGCAAATTCTACTAGAATGATTCTCCTTCACCTATTTCACTTTTCAAAAGCATTTAGAGCTCTTCTGAAAGTTTCAGCTCAGCAAGAACAGCTAAAATGTCAGTGGGCAACAATTTGAAATACACAGTGAAAAGACACTGAAGTTACATTCAGTTATATGACTCATTGCTGTTGAGTCAGTATGCAATAAGCAAGGCAGCAAACTGGAAAACATGTCTACAATTTATTCTGCTAATTTTTTTTAGGAAAGCTTTACAACAAGAAGGAAAAAAATGACACCTTCTAGTGCTACTGAAACTTGCAGAACATTTACAGCAGGGTTTTGTCTCCATTCCTAAGTGCCTTGTGGGCTCAAAAGGTAATTGCACATCAGCTGTAGCGTTCAGAAACTTGTATGACATCTGCATAAATTAAAATACCTAACAAAATACCTGAAGTACTAATAAAAAGTTCAAGTTGTAGTTTTAACTGAATGAAGCTTGGAGTATTTGATCTAGAATCCTTTTAATAACTGACTTCCTTTACAGTCATTAATTTCATTTATCAAGATATTCCATAAAGCTTTAGAGAGTCATAACATTAAGACATATATACATGCAAAAAAAAAAAATCAGTACATATCACATTCTCAACTACACTTTAATTTCAACATATTTTAAAAACTGAATAGTCTTTAAAAACCAGTTAAGATTCTAATGTATTTAATACTAAAAAAAAAAGTAGGGCTTTTCAAGACATAATTTGATGCTTGCAATGTGATTTTTGAACCTGCTGCATTAGTTAAGTTCATCCCAAGAAGAGAACCATTCATTTGTCAAAACACGATGTACACTCCCTGGCTGGTTCCTCTAAGTAAAATATAATACAAGTCAGAAAATGATATATGCATACAGCTAAGAGATCGGGCTGGTACATTAAAAAAAGTATAAGACTGACTGCGGGACACATCCTCCATTACTGCTGAGGATGAAAGAATAGAAGATGAACAAGAGTAAAGGAAATAATAATGGAAAGCTGCAAAATTCAGGCATTTGAATGTTGCACTGTTGAGTTGGGCACAGTCCCTTCACTAGCTGCAGAGCTTTCATATTTTCATATTTTTTGAGCCCAAAGCCTCACATAAAACAGTAAAACCTCAAGTGTCCATCAAGTAGGGCTCCTCGGTGTTTGAGACCTGTGGCTTCATTTTACATTCAGATTTGTAAACTGAGATCAAGAGGAGAATGTGAAATGGCAACCACGCAAATACTGTATTATAAAACATAAATTTAAGGAGTAGTATTACATATATAACCTTGATTTTGATGTTTCCAAACATCCCATTACTGGCTTTGTAAGTTTGCATGAAAAATTTACACTTACAACTCCAGCAGAAAATTCCATTTGTGAATTTTAAAGACAGTATGTCAATCATATGGTATAACACTTATTATATATAATATATAAATATATATTACAACACTTTTATATTATTATGCAGGTGACAACAACATACGCACTTGTTGTGCGGACTTGTCAACTAAAAGCAACTAGATACTTGTTCTCCACCCTGATCAGCAGTACAGGCGAATGAGATGCTCTCAGCAAGTTTCACAGACATTTGCTGCCAACTGAAGAAAGTCAATATTCAAGAATTCTTGGTGCCATTTTAAAATCAACTGGACGAGGGAGATGGAGAGCAAGTCAGTCAGATGCCTCCTGGGTCTACTCCTACTCAACTTTTCCAGACCAGTTCCTTACCTGATTATTCAAGATATCCGGAGGTGCTACTAGTTACAAACAGAAATGTGGCACAATCAGCAGCGCTAGTTTTGGTTTTGCTTCTACTACATTTACTTACGCTCATATACACATTTGGAAAGGTGAGGGGGTTTTAGTTCGATTTTTTAAATTTCCTTTTCATTGAGAATCCTCCTGTATTTTAAATAAATATCCATGCTTGGGAGAGTATCATAAAGATGTTTACCATTAAATTAATTAACAATAAGATACACATTATCCATGTTGCTAATTTTAATCTGGAAAATAAAGGTAGAAAATATCACCTAAAATAGAAAACATCTGAACTTCCAGAATCAGCATACTGATATTTTAGTTCATTATATTCATCTATTCTGTGATCTGGCCTATGAATTACTAAGAATCAAAATGAAACAGTGACCGATACTAAAGAGTATGAACGATTGTATTGAAACATGTACCTTCATCTGAAAACAAAGGATGAAGTCAGTACAATCAGAAAGTAAAACAAATGCAAAAATGGAATACAGTAAATTTGTTCACCCTACCAATGCAAGATACAATGATTTCCACTACCAATACAAGATAGAATGATACTCTATTAAATAATATTTATTAAAATAGGCAAAAGCTGAACTACGGTTCACACATTGATGCACATCCTGACCTCTAAGTGATGATAAACACTAGCAGTAGATTATTGCACAGCTAAACACAGAGAATAATTTTTGTGTTACCTTCTGATATACAATTCCCAACCCACCACTCAGAGACAGGATATTGCCTGGCTGGTCAGGTTGTGCAGCAAAGGCAAGAATAAAACCCTATGAAAGTCAAATATTTCATTCCTCACAGCTTTGCCAAAAAGCAAAGAAAGGGAGGGCAAAAAGCGATCACTCCAGTAAAAAGCCTACAGGCACTACAGGATACAGTTTAACAGGATTTTGATTGCAACCGTTTGTTCCCAAAACTAAAGTTTTGCTGAAAACACAATTCCAAAGATTTTCTTCCTTCCCCTCCATCACCCATAAAAATATGTAAACACATTCTGGGAAAAAGAAAGCAAATCCTCTAGCGCCGCAACACTTTGAGAAGAACAAGAAGTCAGGTAACTACTATCTAGGGCATTAGTTACAAAATCCAAAACTCTTTGACAGAAGGGAGATGAGGAAGAAAAACAAGTTTCAGGTTGAGCCAAGTAATACAGAGTAAGAAGAATTTCCCCTGTTATCAATCACTCAAGTCACAAGAATCCAAAATGTTTTTCTTCTTATTTCAGGGCGTTCAAGGACGCAATATACAACCTAAGTACAAATACTTCTAACATACCTAAAGAAAAACTCTACTTTGATCAACTTCTCACATGAACTATTTCCATTACATGATGCAGTGACTCAATTTTTCTTTTGGCAATGCATATGCAATGTTAAACCTTACACTTTTATGTAGGCATATGAATGCACCTACAATAACTCCAACCCCAAAATACAGTTATGCTGTTGTCACAAAGCAGGCCCACGAGACAAACCCAGACTATACAAAGCAAACGCAGTGACACTTCACTTGCAATCTGCACAGCAAACTCAAAACCAGACAAGCAGGATGGAACTACCTGTGACTTGCCTATCCTGAATGCTTCAGAAGCTTGTCCTAGGGAAAAAACTATTGCTGCCATTCTTAAGCAGTTATATGAGAAAGAAGATAAATAACAAGGAGAGGATGATTAATGAGAAGTCCTCCACCAGCTTCTCAACCTACAATATTAACTGGAAGCTAATCAGCAGAATTGCAGAAAGGCTCTAATGATAGGCTCAGGTGGAGTCAAGGCCATGAAACTGGACCAGGGAAACATCTTTTAGGCACACACTGGAAGCTTAACTTCTAAACTTGTTTGCAAAATTTCTGTAGTTCTTGCTGATCACTTACTGAAAAAAAAGAAAAAGTAGAGCTGCAAGTGTTTGGGGTGGGAGGTCCTTAAATTCAGGGGTTTTGGTGTTTTCCAGGACTTCATAAAACAACGTGACAGAGCTTCTCCTTAATACTGCAGATAACTCAGGGTTTTTTAATTTCAATCCTAACATAAAAGTAACATGATTTTTTTCTGACTCCCTCTTCAAGACAATCCTGGGAAGCTAGATTCCTCCTTCCTAACTTTCCTAACTTCCTCCTCCCTCCTCTTCCTCTAATTTCCCCTACATAAAGCTGATTGATATTTGTTAGCGCACAATGAGTTTTCTTTTTTTCTTCATTTATTACTGAATATTTTCCTTAAAATTTTGGAAATGCTCTCAAACACCAAGAAGCAGAAGAGAAAGGCAACCATGAAAACATAAATATGCTCATGTCTTCTAGCTTACTTCCAGCAGTTAACTGTGAAGTTGTCTGACAAACATGAATTTCAAAATACCAGCTTTTAGTCAAAAGGAGAGAAAACAGTAAACTAGACAATGTCCCACAATGACATACTTTTCATGTTCCAAAACAAACAAACAAAAAATCAAACAGAAACAAATGCTTCAACAACTAATGGCCTATTCATGTTTAACAACTAATGGCCTATTCATGTTTACCTTATCAATAAAAGAAAAAAGTGAATTTAATTAAGGTACCATTTCCTGAAAATGTAAAATCAACTGTGGCTACTCTTTGCTTTTCAGCTACTTCTATAATACACATAGTGCAGAAAAGGCAAAATCTGGCATTTTTGTCAAGCTTCTCAGTATTCAACTGCTAAATTTAATTTACCTTTCAGCTTGGAGAAAGAACCCCAATTCAGAGACAGAATACAACAATCTAATCATCTGACAAAACAGAATTAGAACAAAGTAGTTTAATACAAAGTATAACTATAGGGACCAGTAGCTGCAGTGTGGATTCAGTTCCGCTGACCACAGGATGAGTGTACTGTCAAAATACATTTATTTTCAGAATACTGTTACAGAAACATTTCACAGAAAATGACTTGGAGTTTGCTGAAGACCAAATACTCTTTGAACCAAGCGTACCAGATTCACAGATATTTTCTTTTCCTTACATTCAAATTATCATAATGTGACTACTCATTCCCTCCTAATCAGGTGACTCAACTTTCTACTGCTAACATTCTGAATTAGCCTGGTAACTCCCATCATCAATCTCATCAGATCTCATCTACTAGCCTCAAAATAAAATTATTTGGAAGTTGATCTGACCTAATAATTTCCCTACCAACTGAAACGGGAGGTCCCACTCCTTTTTCAATTTTATTACTTCAAGCTTCCCAGCACTCCTTCTACTTCCAGCCAAGGTTTTCCACCTCATTGCTTGCAACACTTCTGGTGCTTATCAGACAGTGCTCATTTGTTTAATCAACTCAACTCATTAGGAAGTAGAATACCACACTGTCGTGGATTAGTGAGTTGCAGCTGTTCACACAGAGGCCAGACATGCACCAGAGTCACCACAACAGTGAGAAGCGATTACAGTCACCCAAGAATGAGGAAAACTATCTCCCATCCTTTTCAACCTTCCCAAAATCCAGCTAATGATTGTACTTGCACATACAGCTACCCTGTCTGGGGAAACACGTCATCTCCTAAGTTGCTTCAAAACACTTCCTTATTACTGAGAAGAACTACGCTAACAGTGAGCATCTCGGAAGAGTAAATGAG
Organism: Apaloderma vittatum; assembly: GCF_000703405.1. NCBI lineage: Eukaryota > Metazoa > Chordata > Aves > Trogoniformes > Trogonidae > Apaloderma > Apaloderma vittatum. Next base: position 6,475 of record NW_009725725.1, read on the forward strand.
GAGACACTCCGTATTGCCAACGGTGAGCAATTCCCACTGCACTACTCTGAAGCAGGGAATGAGCACAATTCACACGGAGAAGCTGGTGAACTGAGGTATCTGAATGCCAAATGACACGCTTGGCATCACATTTGGCACCTATAGCAGAGAACTGTCCCCAAGGCACTGTACTCCCATTTAGTACTTTAAGCAGAATAATGTGAAAGATTTCCTAATACATATGAAGGCAAAGGGTCATCAACTGAGATTTGACGGATGCGACAACACGGCTATTGGAAAGCCAGGCAGCTCTGCTTCCAGAACAACCTTACTCAGGCCACCTGGTCATAGTAAGCTAAAGACCAACTGACCCAGATGGAACATCCCGTGCATGTTAGGAGCTTTCCAATATTTATGCTACGCTATCTATTTCTACATAGCCCTATAAAATTGAACCCAGATAATCCTAATTAATGAAATTTAATAAAATTATTTATGGCTTTGTAAAATGCAAGTAAGTATTGTAAGCCTGGACTCGAGCACTGTTTTTCATACACATTTTATGTTCTTTTCCTTTTCTTTAAAAAGGGAACAAAGGTGTTTCCTTCCAAAATCACGAAAATGTGAGTGTAAGACAAACTGCAACATAAATGGAACAGAAGAAACACATACAAAACATTACAACATGTTACTAAAGAGATGTTTAACTAAGAAAATGATCCTTTGCCAAAAATTTACTAGAAACATTCATTAGTTTTTTTCTCCAAGACACAACTGTTCTTATTAATGCTATGCCAATTCAGGTCTGATAAAAATAAAAAACCTCTTTAGGAAATGTTAAGACTGTATTACACCACAATTACAGCTTATCTGTCAAATTGTGATAACACTGTATTTCTCATCAAACCACCTGTATGTCATCTATTACTATGTATGAAAACTCACCCTAAAATAACTTCGCAGTTGTCAGAGATGATTGTGAAATTAAAAAAGTCCATGGTTCAGTAAGAAATGCATTCAATACGTAACCTTAATAGCTTGCACTGAGCATTATATAGTGTACCTGCTTATGGGAAGACATATGTCAAAATTCACTCTTATTTTCGCTGCTCACTCTGCTTTAAGCCTTCTTAAATATTGTTTCTGTGTGTGATAATGAAAAGAGCCATGTCGAAGTGACCTAAGCATTTGGAAGACTGTGGCAGGTAACTGCACCATCACTGCTGTTCCTCACCTAGACAAAAGATTATTAGTGATGACCCTAAAGGAGCTTCACCTTTGCGGTGAATTTGAAAGAACACTCATTACCAGAACTTTAAAGGGAATAAAACCAAAATAACAGACCTTAAGCAAAGGCTTAAATGAATATTTTAAAAATATAAAACAAAATAAAAAAACACAATGATTACGATCAGTTTGATGACCTGGTTGAAGAGGCTAGAAAACTGAAAAGGACAGATGGTATATGTAGGCATTTGATTACTGAGAGAACTGCTTGCTTAAACTGGGGAGAACAGAGAGAGTTTTGGGTGACTGTTTTATAAATGTGTATCAAACTTGCACTTCAGTAAGCCAGATAACTAGCTTTCATCTTTATTCATGGGAACCCCCGAGATGAGGCATCCTAAAGCTACCCAAACTGTAGTGATCAAACATGCCATGATTTCTCTCCCACCTCTCCCCAAGAAAACAAATGACCAGGTTTTTTTCTGGAAGTACTGATTTTGTCAATAAATGAGGTTGGGGAGCTTTTTTCTTTTTCTAACTGCTATAGCTATGGACTCGTGATAGTAAAACGCTACATTAGTGAGCGCTCACACAATGAAAGCTATTGAATTCCAAACAAGAAAAGCAGCCATGACTCTTACAGGACTCTAGAAGTTGTCTAATTTCAGTAAATTCAAACCTTTTAAAACTACACAATAAAGCTCTTTTGTAAACCTTTGTTAGCCAAATCCATACCAAACAGCAGGAACACTCCTGATGAGATCTCTAGGTTTGAATGCTGAGGCTTTAACTTCAGCAATGGGAAACAGGAATTCAAGTACTACCACTGCCTGGTAAGTCAACATTTTAGTCCCTTGTTTGGCAATTACACTGATTTTGTTATTTGAACAAAACCAACATTCACTTTTGCTGAACAGAGGAGTCACGGAGATAAAAAAAAAGCCTTTACAATTGGTCTGCAAAATCAAGATTTAGCAGAAACAGCATCTACATTCAATCAGCACTGGCTTCGAATCTTGTTTGTAAGTCTACGAAAAAAGAAACTCAGGAAGAATATAAATAACTAGAAAACTGAAGAGAAGGAAGAAAATAATAGATCCATTGAGAAAATATTAGTTTAAAAAAGAAAATCTTCAAAATTATGTTTGTCTCCAAACTCTCTTTCTCAGTAACTTCTCATGAATCTAAACAAAAAAATGAAGTCTTAATTTAGCGAACTGGGGTTGTTATTTTGTCAGATGTGCTTTTTTGGTTTTTTTTTTTTGGGTTTAGGTGTTTTTTGTTCATTTTGTGGGGGTTTTGGTTGTTTAAGAAATGTAATTGATCCTAAAAACAACGTCAGCAGCATTTTGTTTTGACCTAAAATACAGAATTACACGGATTTGAGTAAATTATAACCAAAAAAAAACCCAGACCTTGCAATGAAACCATTACTGCCATTCAAACAGGTTTCTGCAGTTAAAGCCTACATGCTAAGTGTAAATTAATCTGCCATTTGAAGAATATCAATAATTTATCTGTTTAATGTGAAGAAGGAAAGATGCAACTGGACCATTTTTTTTTCTGGAGATAAAAAAATTTAGTTATTGCACAGCACTCTCTACTGGCAAAAGATGTTCAGCAACTAAGTCTTTGGAACAATTTTATCTAAAAAAAATTTCTGAAGCATTTTTCAATTGATTTTAAGGACTACATAACAATGAACATGCAGTCACTTTCAGAAGTGAGAATTTAGGAAATTTTAACAGTACTTTATTTTGAATTTATTTTTACATTTTATGTTAAAAACAAATTCTTGTTCTTAGATAGCCTTCTAGAAAGAATGAACAACTTTAAGTCTATTATAAAGCATTTGTTTTAAAATTTTATTACATGTGGTATCTAGCTAACTAGATATTAAATATTTCCAGTTGGATCTGATCTGTAAGCAATTTTTAGAATTATATCTTACATTACGCTTACAAGCTGAGTAATACTCTAGCATACAATGTGAATTTTAAACAATTACTGATTATATTTGTAAAGGACCTTTATTTAGTCTTACCGAGAGTAGTTATAAAATGCTTCTATAGGTTTACATGTGTGTCTTCATGCCTATACAGACACAAAAATGTAAGTGTGCATATTTGGGGTGTGACTGAAAATACCATGAAACACCGAAAATACAAAAGTCACAATCAATTCTACATTTGCTACACATTATTTTATTACAAGACAGCATCAGAGGAAAAAAAATAGTAATCAACAGCTTAGGTAATCAGTTTAATTGAACTCTATTTTAACCCTATGTGGGGTTAAATACACAAGACATGCAGTTTTCTTTGCTAGTTAAATGTGACTGTACATTTCATGTTAGACCTTAAAATGACTGTAAGGATGGAATAATTAATTTCTCACAGGCATATTGGCTTTTGCTATGAAAAAGCCATGCACGTGTCATGTATATACATGACAATTCTGCTATGCTTACTGCTCTAATGCAGCATTTTGAACTACTATGCAGATTAAAGAGCCCAGTCTCTTAGTTCCAAGAGGTGTTCTTACAGTATTTTGGTAAGAATAGGAATCGGAAGTGTTAGCATGATGCCTCAGAACTGTGACTAAACATCGTATTTTGCTGGCATCTTTCCTTACCATCAAACAAATGGACATTCTGCATATAAAACGTCAGGATAAAAATTACTCGAGATTTCCTGCTTACATTCCCATCTCAAAGTTGATCTGCCTCTGCATTGCAAGTGTTAGCGTAACATCAGAGCCTAAATAGCAGTGCCTTTTTAATCTGCTATCATCATTTTTATCAACAGGCCAGCAATACAAACCCAACAGTTTTCATATTCCAACCCCTGTATGCCTTTCCGTGCAAGAATGCAAATGGCCCTAGTTCAGCAGAAAACCATCCAACAGCAGAGACAGAAACCCCTTTTTGGGTTCTTAATGAGGTCTCCAGAGCCCAAAGCAAACCAATAACAAATTGTACTTTCCACACATTGGGAAGTGGGGGCTACGAGGGAGGAGACGAAGAAAACCCTGGAGCTTGTCATCTGAAATTAATTGAACTTAGCCATGCCAAGGAAACACTGGTAATAAACCCTCCCCATCTAAATTAAGGTTTTACACACAAAAAAATAAAATACAAATTTATGGCAGTAATTTCATCTTGTGTTTTTCAAGAAGAGCTTGCTGTTTTTCTTGCACTCAGTAGAAAAATCCCAGAGGATCAATGCAGGCAGCAATAAGGCAGACTTCTAAAAAGATAGCACCTAATTTCTCACTCCTTCCCTTGCACTATTGCCCCTCTTCCACTTTTCTTTAACTGAGTATTAACTCTATCACTGCAATATGCTACCACACGGCTTCTCCTTCTGTAAAGGTACTAACTCTTAGGCTTCACCATCCCCTCGAGAGGGTATTTGATCTCTAGGATTAACAAAATGGCATCAAAGATGAAAAACAGACAAATCTTATCTTGGACCGCAGGATAAACTTTCTATTTAAGAGTAACTGACATTGCACTTCTTATTCCCTACATGCTGCAGAAAAAGTCATCTTGGAATTGGCAATTGCTGAATACATGTTTTGTTTCACTCACGCATCTTATATCCTGCTAAAAATTCAGCAACTAGTACTCATGTGTCTGTTTAACATACAGCATCCAAACCCTTCATTCAAGCACTGTAAGTAAAACCTTACAATTTTAGTTTGTTCTGCAAACCAAAGCAGATTAGCCAGTATCTTTTATTTCTCTCACCCGCAAAAAGACAACTACAAGCTGAAAGAATTTTCATGAAGACCTATATTTAAAAAAATATTATCCATGCACTCTACAAAACGTAATGAATTTCAGTGACATCTTTTATTGCTTCACTCTATATCATAATAGAAAATTAAAATGCCTATATTAAAATGCCTATGCATATATACCTACTGCATCACTAAACAGCTTACACCGAGATGCTTTTAGCGTGTGAGAAAAACAACTACCAAAGCTCTCCAAATCAATCATTTAACAGGTTGAATCTCACACAAAGAACTTTCACACTCTTGAAAACACTCTGTTCAAGCAAGTTGAAGTCATGCCTTCAACAGACCTGATGGCTCCCACCTTAGGTCCACTACCTGCAAGTACAAGTTCTGCACAGCAGTGGTGGTATACAAAAGCATAGAAAAAAATCTCTTTGAGAATTCAGTCTTGAGATTATTCTGGCTACACCGTTCATTTTTAAAAACGTCACCTGAAAACAGAAGCAGACATACTGACTGCATTGTTAAAGACATACTGACTGTCCCTGTCCCCATGCTGGTCTGGCCCAGCGGGCACTCCCGTCTCCAGCACTGCTTTCGTGAGCACCCACAGGGGCCAGAAGCTACTCCCCACCTTGGGCAATGAGGATGCTCAATCCATTCTGAAAGGAGTTTAACGGGACAGATGAGGCCAAACTCTGACAGTTCAATACAGGACTAAAGAATGGACATAGGTATTATTCAGTCATTAACTTCTGAAGTAGCCTACAACTGCATCTAAAAATTTATTACAGTAGTTACTAGATACAAACATACTTTCTAGGCAGAATGATAAATTCTGTAAGTCTTTTCAGCAGCTTTAAGCATTCTCCAGGTTTGCACTGAACAGCCATTATTTCTAGGTTTTTACACATGATACTTGCTCAAAATCCTGTCTTGCATATACAGCTTACTTTGCTCTTTGGCTAATACCCTCAGTTTAAAAAGCTTTCTTCACTTTAACAGCTTATCCTCCTACTCACTTCTTCTGTCCAAGCTTTCTAAACCTCTCCAATCTCCTCTGAGACTCACAAGTTACACAGTTCTTAAGATCTTATTTAATCCCCCGATCAGACTAATACTGTATTTTTAAAGAAATCTGCAGAAAGCTAGCTGCCTTTATCTAGGATGAAATAACTGTTTTGTTATTTCAAATAAAAGCCATAAAACTAGGATAAAGAAAGAAAATAACATAGCATTTGTTTCCCTTTAAATACAGTAATTAGCAGGCTGATTTTTTGATAGTAACTGAGAATAAGTCAGTGACATTGACAAGAGCTGTATTATTCTGCATTTACGTACTAATCCAATTATATTATTCAAAGATGCATAAAACCACCTTACAAACAAGCTTGACTACCTGCCATATATATTTGCCATTTCACCTGCTGAAACAGTTCCAAATTGTAGCTAGCACAAATATGTTCTTTTCACATCCACAAAACATCCTTCCTAATTCTGTTGACACCATTTGACTCATTTTACCTTAACACAGTACCTACAAGCTATTGTATCATGGTTGACCACAGAATTCACCTTGCTGTACAAATTTTTCTAAGTATCTTTCAACTCATGGCAGCAATGTGCTGATAGAATAAAAATAATCAATTGTTGTGGTTGTCCCCTCCCTTGTTGTGGCTGCCCCTTCCCTGGAGGTGTTCAAGGCCAAGTTGGACGGAGCCTTGAGTAGCCTGATCTAGTTGAGAGGCGTCCCTGCCCGTGACAGGGAGGTTGGACGAGATGATCTTTAAGGTCCCTTCCAGCCTAGGCCATTCTACGATTCTGTGATGATTCTATGAATTCCAGTGAGGGATTAAGCCTGTTTCAGCCCAACTATGAAAGACTTCTACTCTTCATTCTTCCCTCCCTCTTTTCTACAGTATGATCCAGGTCTCAGTTTTACTGAGAGAACTTAATGATGGGCTCTGGTTGGCTTCACCACTTCTATCTGCATGTGAGAGCATGTTTAAGCAATTAAGCCGTGCAGGTTAAACTAATAAAAAAGGAAAAGCAGAAGCTGGAGACAGCTTTAAACTGTTACTATCTCGCTTTAGTGCAGCAGAGAAACACAGAAGAAAAGAGATTGATGTGACAGGGTACAGAAACCCTACCAGAATGAGCAGAGGAAAGGAAGACAGCAACTCAGCAAAATGAAGACTCAGCCTGCTTCAGGGAATGACAAGATCAGCACTTTCCCGCTTGACAGATGACTGGCCTGCAGTCATGTGAAGAGTGTGCTGAGGGTGAGGAGCACATTCATATTTAGCCTAAGAGTGTGCTTTTCTCAGATGATTGCTGTGCAGATGAATGAGAACTATTCTTCACTCACCAACTGGGCATGATCCTGCTGTCAAGCACCCACAGTCAGCGGAAGATACCTAAGAGCAAACCAAAGACTTGATGACTATACCATGTACCTCTACCACTGTGAACAAAGTGAAGTGAAAGTGAAAATCATAGAATCACAGAATGTCAGGGGTTGGAAGGGACCTCTAGAGATCATCTAGTCCAATCTCCCTGCCAGAGCAGGATCACCTAGAGCAGGCCACACAGGAACGTGTCCAGGCAGGTTTTGAAAGTCTCCAGAGAAGGAGACTCCACAACCTCCCTGGGCAGCCTGTGCCAGTGCTCCGTCACCCTCACAGTAAAGAAGTTTCTCCTCATGTTGAGGTGGAACTTCCTGTGTTCTAACTTAAACCCATTATTTCTTGTTCTATTGCTGGGCAGCACTGAGAAGTGATTGTCCCCTTCCTCTTGACACTCACCCCTCAGGTATTTATATATGTCAATAAGATTCCCTCTCAGCCATCTCCTTTCAAGGCTAAACAGCCTCAGTTCTCAGTCTCTCTTTACAGGAGAGATGTTCAAAGTCCCTTGATCATCCTCGTAGCGTAGGAAGTCTCAAGCTTGATCCTTGAAGCTCCTGTCTACACCTAATTCAGCAAATCGTTTTCCTTTAAACATAAGACTGGCAGAGTTTCCCCAGACACTCAGCACTGAAGTACCAACTCCCAGTCTAAGAGGTTAAGAGAAGGTGAGAGTATTAGCCTCAAAAATTCCCAACCTCAGTGCAAATTCTTGAGCTCAGGGCAGAGGACCATCAGGAAGAATCACCCTCCAATAAGGTCAGTAAGGCCTTCCTCAAGGAAAATGAAGTAGTCACACCATGGCATACAGGAGTTGTGTGTTAGTCACTAGTCCAAGGAACCAGCTCTATTAACACTTGGTCTTCTGAACAAGAATCAATCACCTACAATTCAGTCACAGCCTAGAAAGGAACTTAAAGCATTAAGGAATTAATAGTTTTTCTAACTATAAGGATCTCCAAAAAAATAGAGGAGGAAAGTGAGCACAAGACATTGTTAATGTGCTAGTGAACTGCTGCATTTTACTTGCTCAACAGAAATTGCAAAGAGGAAAGCTGATTCAAGAAGAAAAAGCATATTTTAGCTGCAGATGACCAAGCATGCCAGAGAGCAGGGCACTTGTTCCATTTCTATTTTTGGAAGTTGTCAGAAACGGTATTCTAGAAAATAGGCCACAAAAATTAGTCCAGTGACTGTGGAGTAAATTATTATTCATTAAAGCTTTCATGTTACAGTAACTATAAATGAAAATTCTTCTAATACTAAAGTGTGCCCACAGTTCTACAAAGAGTAAAATTTTAAATTTTATTTTTAAGACCATCTTCCCTCTGTACGTCCACATATGGCACTGCATATTCTAATTAGATGACAGTAATTAAGAACATAATTTCTTGCATATTTCCTCTCTATATTTTCAAATAAAAAAAATCTGCTACTCAAGTAAAAAACACAAGTGTATTAGAGAATAACTAGATAAGAATTCCCCTTTTTTACTCTTGATATTGGTATTTTACTTTATTTTAGCTACCCAATGTAGCTCCCATATCTATTAACTCTTATGTAAAAGTCCCCTCTAAAGCACCATATCTGAGCACACGAAACATCACGCACAAGAAAGTACAAAACACAAAACCCCATTTATTCTCTTACAATGATGCTAATTTGTGCGTATTCCTCTTCTACAACATATTTTGCATCATTAAGATAAGACACGTTAGTCTATTCCGTCTTCATAGAAGTTTTGCTCGCTTAGTGTGTGAGGATTTTAGCCAACTTCAGTGAAACCACTGTATTAACTGGGCTGGAGCTTACGATTAAGTGAAGAACTGAAACATTTGTAAATAACCTTCTTGACTTATAAATCAAGATAACTACAAAATCAACATAAAAGTTCTCCTTAAAAGACTAGCTGGGTAGGAAAACTCCACCGTACTCTTAAGTCACTTCTAGCCAGCTTCTGAAGTAGCACCAACTGATTCTGAAAACCAGAAGCTGGAAGTACAGGAGGAAGCAAACTAAAACACATTCAGAGAGGCCGTAGGAAAAAAAAAAATATTCTCTCCTTTAAAAGGCCACTAGAAATAGAAAGAACACTACAGAGAGAACTAAAAGCTCAGTCCCTTCCTATCAGCCTGATCTGATGCCCCTTGCATAAAGTGCTCTCCATTGTTTGCAACTCCTGTGGTGACCTCTGTTTTCTCTAAGTACTGCAACTCCATCAAGTAATTTCCATGGCAACGGCATACAATTTCCATGGTAACTGCATACAGTTCCTAATTTTAATACTCAAAACAAATTCTTATCTGAACAAAAGAAATAAAATACGTAATTTAGTTCCTTATGCAGATATAATTCACTAAAGCTAAAAATGAACAAAAGACATTCAAGTCCAGTTATGCCTGAAAGAGAAAAGAACATAATTTTCCAGTTTTACAGCTGCTTTTAGAATTCTGCCTGAAGGATTACACTCAGCAGTTACTCAGCCACAAAATATTACTTCTATTCCATAGATATTGAATACGAACTATTAAATCTATTAGATCAATAGCAATTCCTCCCACCTGCACTTAAGAAATTGATATAACGGCCATAACATTATCATACTGAAACATTTCCTTTTCAGGCAATAGAGGATAAATATATTCAACATTTCAAATTGCATCACAGCAGCTGCATACAATGTAAGCCATGAACCTACATACTGGATTATGAATTTCACCAAAATGGCAATCTGACATAGCATATCACTGAAATTACTTTAAAATTAAATGGGAGAACAGATGTTCTTCAGTGCCTAGATGCCTCCTTCCCTCCTGCATTTTTTCTTTTAGTTTTTTTTTTTTTAAACGTAACTACTAAATACAGTGGTTTGTCTCTGAACAGGTAGTACATTGGTCTTCCACAGCACAAAATGAGAAAAAGCGACACGTAAGTTCAAACAAGAGTAAACAGAGACGATATATTTTCAAATCAGCTACTATTTAAAGGTTTTATAAATGACACACAGGTTAGGTCCTTCAAATGTTTGAGAGGCTGCTCAAGAACTGTCCTTCCTCTCCTCTCCCCACCTCCCATAAAACATGTTTAAATGCCACCATCCCAAAACACACAGAGCAACATGTCGCAATTTTGACTGAGGTCCAACAGTCACCAAAGCTAACAAAGGAAACAGGTCAACATGGGCAGACACTCGACACATTGCTGTAAGCAATTTTTCTTAGCCTATGATTTGGAGGATTCTTTAAAAATAATCTTTGGAAGAAATGTGCACTAAACAAGCTTGTAGAACAGAAGAAAATGTTCCAGCAACTCCCCAGTTGCTAAATGCCTTTTCAGATTAATTTTAGACACAAACTGTGTCTAAAATATATCTTTAGAGAATTCCAACTTAGAAATTTTTATTTAATTCCACAGGTCCTGTTGCCTATCGAGGCGTAACGACCTGGTTCAAGGAATGATACGGCGACCGACTCTGGGTCACTCGGGCCATCAGCACACTGACACCAATGTGGTGGATGGCAAAATGGCGTTTATTGGTATGCAACACAGCGTTATATAGCCTTGATTTACAACGTAACTTCCATCTGCTTACATTAGAAGCTATAGGGAGGAGATTCCTTATCTTTCCGTACAACGCGAGATCTTGCGGCTGCCGGGCCCTTGCTACCAACAAGGTCCAAATATTAAAAGTGTGAGATAATTCCGCAGACTTGTCATAAACCCACAAAATTCAACTATTTCATCTCAGTCACCTTATTTCTGATAATTACAAAGACAAATCAACCGCAATACAGAAATAAACACAGATTGTCCACTGCTCCTTGAGTAAGAATTCTAGACTCATCAGCAATTAAAATATTAATTCCACAGCCCCTTCGCCTCCCCAGTCTACCAAATACAAACTAGTGGTCTTCTGTCAAAGCACTCGTTTTCTCTTTCATACTTGCCTTATCTAGCGTAATGTGATGTATAGAAATCCTGGGAGGTTATCTGAGCAGACAAGCCATCCCATCACCCTACCTATAACCTCTCTATTTGTAACATTTCTTCCCCTTGAAAACTTTAACTGATGCAGATCTAATTAACTTGGAGCACTCTTTCTGGAAGTACCTTTCAATAGTACGTTTTTCCCTAATATCAAACAGTAATTTCCTAATCTTATCTCTACCCTGCCCTTGTACTAACATTCCTCCCAAGTATTAATCTCTTCCATCACATGCATATTTCCAGTTCATAACATGAACACTCCTTACAAGAAACAATTCCCAAAGGAAAGAGGAATTATTCACATCATTTAGCGGCAGGCATTCAACTTGGGGGAGCTATGTTGTGGAAATAGTCACCTGAGGTTCCCCAGCACTATCAGTGAACATAAAAAGGCTCCTCCAGAAAGCATTCAAAACATCACATTTTGGTTCATGTTCCCTTTCAAGCCCTGGAGGAGGTTCTCTGCTCTCTATTAGTTGTATGTGCAATGTCGCAAGATTAGCCTCCTCGGGTTATTTGTGTTACCTTACATCGGCCTCTAGGATTATTCTGCTGTGAAGTCAGTCAACTTTTATCCTTGTCAGACAATTTCTGTGAAATGCTACACAGTTCTGTGCTGGACTCAATTTGACAGTAGTGGTCTCCAAACAATTCTTATGTACCAGAAAATTAAATACTCAGCAGTAGACTTTTCTGCAGAGCATCTCACATGTCACATGAAAACTGAAGTGAGCATCTGCATTCTTCCAGCATTCTAGACAGGCTAGTGCCAGCTGAAGGTGAACCTCATGAAGTTCAATATGGACAAGTGTAGAGTCCTGCATCTGGGGAGGAATAACACCAGGCACCAGTGCAGATTAGGGGTCGTCCTGCTGGAAAGCAGCCCCTTAAGAGTCCTAGTGGACAGTGAGTTGTCCATGGGACAGCAATGTGCCCTTGTGGCCAAGAGGGCCAATGAAGTCCTGGAGTGCATTAAGAAAAGTGTATCCAGCAGATCTAGGGAATTTCTCCTCCCCCTCTACTCTGCCCTGGTGAGATCACACCTGGGACACTATGTCCAGTTTTGGGCTCCCCAATTCAAGAGAGACAGGGATCTACTGGAGAGAGTCCAATGGAGAGCTACGAGGATGATTAAGGGACTCGAACACCTCTCCTATGAAGAGACTGAGAGAACTGGGACTGTTTAGTCTTGAAAAGAGGAGGTTGAGAGGGGATCTTATTAATGTATATAAATATCTGGGGAGTGGGTGTCAAGAGGAAGGTGCCAGTCCCTTCACAGTGGTGCCCAGCAACAGGACAAGAAATAATGGGTATAAGCTAGAACACAGGAAGTTTCATTTTATCATCGGGAGAAATTTCTTTACCGTGAGGGTGACAGAGCACTGGCACAGGCTGCCCAGGGAGGTTGTGGAGTCTCCTCCTCTGAGGACTTTCAAAATCCACTTGGACACGTTCCTGTGTGGCTTGCCCTAGAGGATCCTGTTCTGGCAGGGGGGCTGGACTAGACGATTTCTAGAGGTCCCTTCCAATCTCGAAAATTCTGTGATTCTATGATTCATACTGATGATAAGAAAAAGGCAGACAAGGAAAGCTGCCTTAGGAACAGTCTCCTACATTTTTCATTCAAGCCTTAGTAACAGCAGGATTCTCCGTAATTAACCAGTTATGAAAAACATCAAGGAAAGGATTTTTGTCACAGTAGAATGACCTATTGGTACGTATTTTGGCATACTATTACCCTGTAAACCAAACTATGTAAGTTAGAACTGAGAAATACAACTAAAATTGCTAGAAGACAGGCATTTTCTAGCTACGTTACCACACCCATCTGCAAGCGAGAATGACATGCCTTTTGAAGGATCAAAGCACTTTGGCTTTGATTTTCTTTGCATTCATAAAGATGATGGGAAAAGAAAAGTTTTGCTGGCAGCAGACATATTTCCTGCTAGCTCACTTGTGTATCATCACTACAAATCTGTGAAGTCTCATTCTCTGAAGTCTATCGATCGTTGATCAGTTGTGGAAACAAACCATTCTCAATCAGCTGCTGACTCCAAACCTTATTATTATATTTCCAGTGTCCTGTGGGGAAGACCAGTTAGGTGCGAGATGCAATGGTGCCAACAGACGCCCATGTGCCAGAGGAAGGTAAAGATTCTTCAGTATCTTCCCAGAAACCAGCTGACACATAGGTGATGCAGACGAAGCACCAGTAACTACAAACTTTTCACAATACAAAGGATAAAAAGAGTTTAAGAAGTTTGAAAAAATGAATTTTCTAACAGTGAACAGCTGTTTATGTTAAAATGACAGATTACATGCTCTTCCGTCTAAATTACATGAGCGTACAGCGAACCCCTGTTCTTGGCTGTAATTCAGGACTCATGAACTTGTCTGAATACTGTTGATGATACAAGGAATATTCTCTTACTACTAATCTGCAGTATGTCAATCCTCACCAAAAGGATAAAATACATTTATAGCTTCTAGTCTCACCCAAGTGAATTATTTCAATTTCATTCATTTTCACTCCAAAGAAACAATATAGATTTGCCATATTGAAACAATTTGTTTCCTCTTCATTTACACGCTTATATATGAAGGCAAGATTAAATATGATACAGGTAGTCATCTTTCTTTACAGCAGTTATATATGCCTTATAATTTACTAGAAACTGGAATCAGCAGCAATAAAGTCTTCCAGCCCTTCACTGTGTTTTGATCTACTGAAGTTTTAAAATCAGTTTTCATCTAAATACACATTAAAACCTTCCCCTTAAAAAAAGGGGGATGAAATACAACCCGAATGGGAAGAGTGTCCATGCATAGGCACACACAGTGTTTCACTCAGATCTAGTTCTCCTAGATATTAAATCAAAATCCAGAAGATGGTTGTAAAAAAAAAAACAAAAACAAAAACCAAACCAAAAACCCAAAAAACCTCACACAAAAGAGAAATAACCCTGGCCCTCCAAACAAAACATTAGCATCATTAGTTAAACTGAAAAATAAAATTAAAATTATCCTACATCAATGAAATACTTCAGAAATACTGTTAGACTGAGAAGTGTCTTGCTACCGGTACTGTAATAAAAATCATAATTTTTAAAAGCCAAACTCGGTATTAGATTTTATTAGATTTTATTAGATTTTTTTAGATTATTTTATCATATATAAACTTATCAATATGCACTGAAGGACACAACTGCTTTATGGGAATACCCTAAGGCACAGTTAAGATTGACTGTACACCTCAATACTATGTACTCATATTTTACTGCTAATTTTTTCAAAATGTCCAAACAGTGACATTTAAACTCTTAATTTCTAAATTCTAAAATGCTTGTTACAGAAACATGAACACAGTACTCCCTTTTTAATTAATTACTCTATTTAAATAAAGTGCTTTTCCAACTCCTTTAGCCAAATTTTGATAGCATAAGTACAGAGAGGGTGTCTGATAAGTTAATGTGAAAAATGAACATATAATGTTAAATCACATGGAAAGTTAGTATCCATTCCCCCCAAATCTCTCTCAAAAAAATCAAATCTCTCAAAAAAACTTCAGGTTCTTCAAATTCATAAGGGCTTTTCAGGATTTTTTCCAATCCAATTTAATTGTAATCATTTAAAATAAATCAGCAAACCAACCAACCAACTTCTCTCCCCTCAACTCTATATAGGAAGACAGGAAAAAATCCCCGGACGGGTTTAGAGTGAAATTTTGGGAAAAACCAAAAAAAACAACAAACCCTGCCAACAGAAAAAAGCCACATTTGATTTCAGTTTCTAAAATTTATCAGCAAATTAATCTTTGTTAACTGTGCGTCAACTTCAAGCCAAAGAAATACTACCAGATCTCACTTTATAATGCTTTAACATAAGAGTTGAACAAAACTAAGTCTCAGGTGAGCCACACAGCCCAAGTCACACAGCCTGTGGAAGCCAAAGAAGTCTTCATTTGCAAAACACTGTCAATACCAAGAAAAGAAGAGTCGTGCAATCTATAATCTTGCTTCCAAGCTGACCAGCCTCAGCACTCATTAGTGCAGTCTCCGAGTCTGCAGAAGAAAGTAAGCTTTTTTGGGGGGGATAGTCAAATGCCAGGGGATCACTGAGGTACTGCACATCGTTGGGAAGGGAGCTGAGAACAAAACTGTTGTTTGGTCGCTCTGTAACAGCTTGGTGCTTCCCCTATCTCAAGTGCTCACGTACAGCTCTGATCGCCATGCTTCAAGAAGTACACAGAGGAGTCACAGAAGGTATAGAGATTATCACCTAAAATCATAAAAGCAATAAAGCAAGCAGAACCAAGGAGGAGGTGGTTGAGGGGGCTAAGCTCAACACCCCCAAAACCTAAATAATAGTCGAAAAGGTGAATGCAGAGTTGTTATTCACCAGATGCCACAATACTGGAAATTAGAAGACACAAACTAGTAAAGGGATTGTCTAAATGGATAAAACTACTTTCTCTATGCAGTGGCTAACGAGCCTTTGGAACTTGCTGCCACTCAAAGCTGTGAAAGCCCAGTCAGAGAGATACGTCAGCTAAATGACCAGACAAGAAGTCTATGAATGTATATGAACAGGATCAGAGGAGTAGAAGGAGAAGGGAACACAGAGGACGGCCGCGCTCACAGGCTCTCCCTGACAAACACCTCCTCCTCTCAGGGTCAGAGACAGGACACAGGGCAAGGTGCCCGTTGATCTCACTCACCAAGGCACTTAGGTTGTTAACGAAGATTCAGCTTGATTAGCCAACTTTGCAATTTACCATTAAAAGAGACAGGATAATTGAATTGAACAGAATACAGACTTAGAAATCAATATTTAATACACCTTCCATCACCACTGTTATTCTTCAATACAAACAACAAAGAAAATGGTAAGAAGAAAAGTAATGAAGCCACTACTTTACTGATCACTAATGACGTTACTTACGGTACGTAAAATTTCCGAGGTCTTTATTACATCTTCAGTGAAGTATGGAACTATTTGTCCCAATTTAACAAATGAAAAACAAGCATGAAAGTATAAAGCTGTAAAAATTGCTTTGCGGTAAAAATCAGAACACAAAATAAGAATCTAGTGGTTTATAAAGATTGCTCTCTCTCTCTTCTAGAAGACACCACAAATAATAACTGCTTCCAGGAGCAGTCTGAAAATGAAAAAAAGTCACACATTGTTTTTCTATCCTTATCTTTACTCTAAAAACACTGTTTTAAACATTTTTCATTTGCACTTATTTTTTTTTTCAAAGCATGTTGCATTTTCTGTAGGACCTCACTCTTCAATTGCCATCTTTCCTTCACTCGCTAATTTCTGTCAGCTGAAGATACTTTCACATTTGTCTTCCTGTAAGTTCCTCTATAGCATCCGACTTGTTATTTTTATTTATTATTATTTATTTGTTTCTTTATTTATTTTCAGCTTTATTTTTCATTTTCAACTGTTTGTGTCCTATCTTCTTCCACATTAGGAGGTGAATACTCCTTTTGTGGAAGAGAAAACCATTTAAAAGCTGCATTAAATGGAACTATCAGCCTAATCCTCCCAATTGAAACTGAGACGAGAAAGAGTAAATATGGTCCAAGCTCAAGAAGTTTAAGCTCAACACCAGTTCTACAAGCTTCTTTTGAGGAGAAAAAGGACACTATAAAAAGCTGTTTACATTATGGCTTTCCCATTCATACACTGATTTATACCCTTAATAAATGCTACACAGAAGCAACATTGAGGTTTAGGAACAAAGAATAAAGTCTAACCATAGAAAAATTTGCTTTACAAAAAATTTTTTACTGATAGACACCAACAAATCATGCCCATTATTTGCTGAGAAATGGGGAAAAAGAGAAATGCTTTATACAATGTCATCAAACAGTTTTAAGAGACGGCCATCACTGATCAACAAACTAAAATAAACCAGAATACTTACAAATTTGGCAAAACAAGATTTCCTTTTACAAAAGTCTGTCTTTGTAAATATTTATGGCAAGTTTTCAGTTAATTCTAGCTTCTGGAATGTAACAGAAATCACAAGAAGAGGATTTAAAGAAAAAAAATGCTGAAGATGCCTTTCAAACACAGATTTATCCATGTAACTAATATTAACGTTAAAACACAACTTGCTATAGAATTATTATGAAAAATTTGATAATTTAATGTTTAGGTGTATCTTCATGTATCACTATCAAACTGAGTAACTCCTGATAATTTTCACCTACATCAGATCTCTTATGACATGAAACAGCTTGAAAACAGCCCTAGAAACAATTTACAGTTTAAGAAACTCACAATGAATGTATCAAAATTCAAAAAACACAGATATTCTAATCATAATACAAAAAACTTGCTCATTATGTCAAACGTGAAAATTATATTATCTAGATAACTTCAAGAGTTAATTGTTTCTTTTAAACTATAAACCAGAAAATAAGAAAATAATACACTACACTCTTTTATAATTAATATCCAGCAAACTGCATTAGCAGGCTCACTCTCACATTTCTTAGGTATCTCTATACAAGTCATACTGACTCCTGTACACACACTTTTTCAGACAAATATTAATTTTCAGGGGACAAGCTGTCTGGCAGGTTGTCATCGACAGCTTAAATGCACACCAGCTTTTTTGCTTTTCCTCAAAGCTAAGTTGGGCTCTTTAGCTTAGCATAACTGAAATTGCTATGGCAGAGACAGAAAAGGAATTTGAGAAGAAAAAAAGCTGCCTTGATAAAGTTCCTGATGAAAAATGTTATTGATTATGCCTGTAGAGAAATGAGCTTCTATATTACTAGGACCACCTTTGGAGATGAAATTAGAAGTCTAAGCTTAAGATCAAAAGTATACATAACCTGAAATGAAGAAAGCGATCTTTAAAATCAATAAACACTCCATCCCAGATGAGACAATAGCTTTCTTGATCTTATGTAGATGATCTACATTGTTTGAAAAATCTGAGACTATCACCTTATCTTAAGAAAAAGATGCCAGACTGAACACATACTGGAAAAAAAAGATGCTTAAACACTGATGGATAAAAAGACAATCAAACAGCACCTAGCCACCAAAATAGAGGAAAACATTTTCTTGTATTTCACAAAATTAAAAAGCAAGGTATTGGAAACGTGCCAATAAATATTCTTCAACATGATCACCTCCTACTAGAAAGAGTTATCAGGTCTTCTCACCAACCCTTCCCCCCAAAAAACAAAAGAAATCACATGCTTGCAGTGAAAACTGATTTGTGAAAGTAACAACAGTGAACACCCTCAAAGGTCTGAAGGGATGTTTCAAAATTCCTTTCTTTCTATAATATAAACCAAGATAATTTTTCCTTATCTCTGGGAATTACCTTATCATTGCATTATATACAGCATTAGAATTAGAAGAAAATTCTGATATTTCAGTTATCCTGAAATTAAGAAAAGCTAATTTGTATTGTGCAAGGGATTTTTTTCCCCATGAACTCTGGAACATTGGCATATCGGCACAGTTAGAAATAGAATATTTACAGCCAATGCTTCCCAAAGCACAGCACAAATAAAATAATCAGCAAGTCACCTATGCAACCACTTGTATTTCTCAAGTGCCGTAACTAAGGTAAAGACGGTTTCCATTGCCCAAGTTTAATCATTTTATTTGCAAGAAGCCCTTTTCCAAGGATATTAAGGACTTGGTGATACAAATTTCTCAAATGCTTCTCTGGCCTTCCCAGAGCTCCTACCGGCAACTCTTAGTCAATGTTTCTCAGTTAGGTCAATGATGTAGTAGGGTTGCATTTTAAGTTAAAACAATGCTCAAAATCTTCTTTTGGATGCCTGCGTGGTTTTTCTGAAAACCACTGTTCTCTACTGGAGGAGTGGAGAGGATGCAGAATTACTTGCTTTAAAAAGTCAGTGCTAAATTATATCTGGAGACACTCCTGTCTTCTCAGTTTCTGTCAAGTCCCTGGGACAGTGCTTCAACTGCTTCTTCCTGAAGAGTTAACTCCTCACTTGTTTCAACATCTTCATAAATCGATCCATATTCAGAACGCCTTTTGGCAAGTTATTATCCACTCAGTTTCCATCAAGCAGAGGAAAGCTACAAAATGGGGATCCACTACCGACAAGAGTGTTACAGTCCTACTGGTAATGCTCAAGTGAGACACTGGTGCTTAATCAGTAGCTAGTTTCAATGAGTGAGTCTCCAAGTGGAAAGAAAAACAAAATGACTGCACTATCACCAATACAAAGCACAGGTATCTGAGGCTGCCTGATTAAGAACAGAATTAAAGTAAACAGTCTTTTCTAGCCTATACTTGAAAATCACATCTCTTCACATGTCATTACCTGCAAAATAATTGTGTGCAACTACCAACATTTCTTAGTTTAGAACTGTGTTAGTACTGAAACATCTACTGTTTTCATATTTTGTCTTCTTTGGTGCTCATGAGGTAGGGTCTACAATTTCATTTCTCTCCAGTCAGACAGAGGATTATAAATGGTGTAATCATTAGCAGGAAGAACTGTTGAAGCACTGAACAAAAAGCCACCCAGTATCATCAACGCTTAATAAAAGGCAAAAAATTCTCTCCGCACTGTTAAATACATTTAATACTCAAATATACCTTCTAAAATAAAAATAATTCTACATCACACTTAGTAGAGCATCAAGTACTCTAAGGGAAACACAGAGCACTCAGACATACTATCACACTATTAATTCAACCTAGTACTATTAGAAAACCTCAATTCTACAATTCAAAACAAATTTAAAAGCAGGAATTCTATAGGCATTTGTTAGCTGTTTTAATGCTTTAGTATCAAAAATTTATGCAGTAATAATTGATTCATATTTCCCTTTGATTAGTCACAGTACACTATCTCAAGAAGAGATAAGACAATAAAAATAAGTAGTACATGCAGGCAAAAATTGACCTCTTTGTCCTTCCATCACCTTTTTCAAATATTGGTATTGCTGCATTACATTTCAAACTTTAAATTGGTCTGGTTAGGCAAACATTCCCCCAATTAAAACTCAGCAACATCCATTATCAGATGAAACATGGAAAACAGAGCTTCCTTCCAATTTAATGTACCATCTCTGCACTTGCTCTCTCTATAGCAAAAACAGTGGACTAGAATGATTCCATAAATCTGGCAAGTTTAGTACACAAGCACAACACGCACTAAGAATAACAGTTTCACTAAATCAGTTTAAACAGAACGAAATTGAAGTCTCTTAAACTTTTATTATAGTGACACCTTGTGGTTACATATGACTTATTCTGAGACCTCTTAAAATTTTGCATTTTCTTGTAATTGCTTTAATATAGTTCTTCAAAGTTTGTGGTGTAGAACAAAGAAAAAAGATGAAGCCACAAAACAAAAGTGACAGGATGAAAAAAGTGAGAAGGATATCACAGAAACCAACACTGCCTGTTCAAAGACCTTTAGAGGTAATAACACTAACTTCATGTATTTTCACTTCCTTATACCCCAAAAAACAGCTGTGACTTAGAATGACAACTCTGACTACATTTTGATTTGAAATTATACATTTTTAATGAACTAGTGTTGTCTACCCATATTCAAACTGATATGCACATGCATTATGAAAAGTACCCTACAAACAGCTCTTCTATTATTATCACCACTAATTTCTTGAAATACAACACAATCCCACACTAATAGGAGTATGGATTGCTTAAGTGCTATATAAGAAAGGAGTTAATTTTTGAATATAAACAAGATGATGGTATTCATTTTTTTCTCAGGTTAATGACAGGGTAAACAGTTGGCTTAACCAGCAGGTATTAGAAACAGGAAAGAAGAATATTCACTTCAAAGTCAGTAACAAACCGCACAAGGAAAACAAAGACACAAGCAGTGTCTTCTACATTGCCTAGCTATTAAAAGAGGAAGCTGGAGTATCTATGAACCCGACGTTTGTTCCTATCTTTGACAGGAACCTGCTTACATGATTATTTTCTGTCTCCCATCTTCCCTCTAAAGAAAGTCTTCAGCTCTACAGGAAAATTGCTATATAAGTGAAAATAATAAAACCAGGACCAGAAGAAATTCTAATAAAAATCTAGTACCAAAATAGAAAAGAAAAAATTGCTCTATAATCCCACTCTCTTACTTGCTTTTTCACCATAGTACATGGCTGTTCAATTTTTAAAGGTGGTGGAATAATATTTTCTAAACCACTGAAAGCAAAAATTAAAAATGTAAACCACAATTATGTCAATAAGGAGGCAAGGTATTATATCCAGCATTTTCTCTTACTAAAAATCCACCCCAAAATACAGCAACACCCTCTAGTTATACTCGGCTCTGATGCCTAAGAAATAACCTTCCACATACAAATTAGCTTGTACATATAAATTAGATATTACATCCTATAAATCATCAACAAATCATCTTCTGTGTAAGAAAAAACACAATCAATCTTCTCATATTCTTTTCATTGCAGAATTTCAGTCTTTGGTCACTGCTTTTCCATTTTCCTTCTATTAATCTAGACAAAGGTTACGGCCAGCAAAAGTTATTCTGAATATACTAAAACACAGACTTGATCCCCCAAGTAAGTAATAAGAAGAAGAGTGTAATAAAAAAAAATAATAAATTATCACATTACTTACTGATTCTGCCTAATCAGTTTGAATGGCTTGGTACATGCTTTGCCAACTACAAATTAACTTTCATGAGAAGCACAATAATATCCCTACCACTAACACTATTGCGAATATTGCCCAGTGGTCCAAATACAAAAAAAATAACTAAAAATCAGTCCTGATAGAGACTACGACACATGTAAAACAATAAATGACTTTTTAAGGAGATTGAATTAGTCTTAATTCATTGCAGTATAAATCACGTACTTTACTTAACAACTAACTGCCAGAAGGTTGATTTTTTTTTATCCAGTTAGCAAAAAAGAGATACTGATTTTAGATTTGTAAATGGAGATTCACCTAATGAAAAAAGTGAAAGGTTTTCCAAAAATATATCCCATCAGCCATCAACAAAAGAAACAACCTACCTACACGCAAGTAGAAGTTATACTCTGTCACTGTTTGTGCCCATGGAAACGTTTGAATAGCTCCTTAAAACTCAGGTGAACATGTCAGTTCAGTGCTTGACAGCTCTCATGTTCCACAGCTAATATTTATGGGGAAGGTAACTCAAAAAGGCAACTAACCTTGCCTGATATTATAGGGCTCAGATTCTCTTTGCCATCTGTGTTTGAACAATTACTCGAGTGTATCAGACACAAATAGGGTGTCCTTCAGCAATGTTACAGAATCTGGCATGTTTTACTCCCTTGCTTCAAAAAAAGATGTGCAAATTAAAAAAAGCAGCCAACAACCCTAGTCTCCAATTTTTTGTTGCTCCTCAAAATGTCTTCCTTTAAAAATGGGGCTGGCATTTATGCCTTCAAATGAAATAAATGCGGGAATTATTTTCATTATCTGTTGATAATCGAATAATAATTTCTTTCTAGACAGAGCATATAAAACACTTAAAACATACCTGTACTTTCATAAGCATCTATAACTTATCTGTAAAATCAGAGTATCAAATATTAAAAGAATATATTCTGACATAATGCCATATTAGCTCTTATTTTAAATCTGTGCTCACATCACTGGAGGTCATCTCTTTTTTAGATGACAAAAACCTGCTAGGTATTTTAGGATTTCCATTTTGTGTTAGTATCCTAGAAATAACTAGTTTAACTCATTTAAGTAAACAAAGCTACTTAAAATACATAATCACAAAAACTCTGAAATTAGACATAGAACAAAAAGCTCAGTACTCTTTGTTTACTCCTTTCTAAACAGAAATTAAAAGCCAGATAAATAAAAAGTCTCAAATACCAATATATAAGTGTACAGAGCCTCCTCTGGAGGTCACCTGATTCAAACTCCTGATTAAAGCAGAGCCAACTTTCACATTAGACCTATTTAATAATATTCCTATTTAATAATAAATAAATAAAGTTCAAAGTGGAACTCCTCAAAAATTTGTCAGCAACTCTAGGTCTCCAATTACAGTTCAAAAAGCCTTTTCTTCTTTTTTACAGGACAAAATACATACAAAGAACAGTAAATTATAGCCACAGTTTTCTTTTGATTAATGAACCCTTACTATAACGCAGGCTTCAATTCACTGATGCAAAGAGAGATTATAGAACAGCCTTATCTAAACCACCCTGAATTATCATGCTGACTCACAACTGAGAACTTATATTGCCTTAAGGTTACTGTTCCTTAACAATAAGTACTCATAAACTTATGCTGCTACATGACTTTCTCTTCAGTTCTTTCACTCACTATTCAAAGCAGCTGCCCCTCCAGGGAATTCCCCACCACTGAGCAGAGATGATAATGAGGAATGGAGATTTACAAAAACTAACAGGTGACTGAAGATCATGAAGCAGAACAGGAAAAATTTGAGGCATGAAGACTATGTAATAAGGAAACCTGTGCTGCAGTTACCTAGACAACAGTATGCTCCAAATATCTGCCAAAATAAAACTGCAAGGGAGAGGTTTCCAGGCGCGCTCGTGCATGCGTTTAAGTAGAAGACACACAGCTATGCTTAGCACGTGGGTGGAACTCCCTCTTCATTACCTGCTCCTCCAACAGAAGGTAAATCCTTTCAGAAGATTACAAGATCATAGAAGAGCTACAATGCACAAGAGGTCCTTTTTTTAAAAAAAAAAAAGTAACGAAGTACTACCTGAAACTCTGCAATAATGCTCTCCCCTTCACTCCTTCCTCTCTGCACTTTCAGGCAAGGCTACAAAGACCCTTCACCAAAACAGAACAGTGATAATCTCAAAACACAGCACACATACACAGATGAACAGACAGAGCGGGGATGACTAACAGATAAACTCATGTTGAAAACAAACAAAAAGTCACTTTTGTACAAGCTTTTGGATGAGGCCAAAGAATGGCTGCCTCTCTGGAAGAAGATTAAGGAAAGTCTCCATGTAGCATCCTAGACCTCTTCACATCTTCCTGGTAACAGGATGGCAGCAGAAGAGTTGTGCTTACCAACAATCCTTTTACTTTGCATCAAGTTAACACAAAGGCACACAAAATATCTCCAGGAAATGTGAAATACCTACAAACTCCATGAGGCATTTTATCATTGATGGATGATTTATCACAGACACCTTTAAGCAAAAACTTGTCAGATACACACACAAAGGGACAACGTCAATCATTTCAGAAAGAGAAAATAGTAAAACGAGAATCATTAAAACTTACAAACAAATACATTCTCACCTTTTCCATGTAGCACATTTCATGTCAGTTACATGTAGTACGAACTTAGTAAAGGACAGGGAGGCTGAGAGTTATCTAAGACACAAGTGACCCATCAGACTCTTCTCCCACAGACTACACCTGCTTGCCAGCAATCCCATGTTACAAAGCAGTAAAGATTAGAGAGAGAGGTTGGTCTATCCGAAAAAGCAAGCCCTTCCATTCCTTGGGGAGTCCAAGAACTGCTGGGCTGATGAAAAAGTTTGCATCTACAGAACAATTATTACAATAACAGAATAATTATTACAACACAGAGATTTTGTCTTGGGGTCTATGACCCAAAACATAATTATGACACCACCTTTAGAATCTACAGATCGTGGCCTTTATCACTGAGCTCAATTCGGTTTCTGGATAAGACAGCTTCAACACAACGATAAGCTTTTTCCAGAATTTTTCGCACCAACAGTGAAAAGACATCAACTTAATAACGATTAAGCCCATCGACCTGCTTTGGTTTACACAAAACATTGCTCAGATCTCCTTAGCCCTAACTCTCCCCTTCTACTCCTTCACCAAAGTTTAAAACCTTCTTCCAATGCAACAGCAGAAAACACATAAAAATACCTTTCCAACCTCTACAGCAAATACGTAAACGCTTTTTTAACTTTTTGGCAGTCAAGAAATGATGCGTATTACTAAGTGAAAAAAAACATGTCAGCTGCAAGAGGAAAAGCGAGTATGACTCGAAAAAATAGAAAAAAGGAGAAATATATTTAGAGATGGAAGCATCAGTTTTCAAAACAGAATGCCTGCAATTTATGACCTATATTTGTATTAAAAAAGCCTCCACTAAGATAGATTTTTTTTTTTTTTTAAGACAGCTGATGACAGTTGTTCATATCATTATCGGAAATACATAATGCAGTAGCAAAATCCAGCAACTTATTCTCGTATCTGCAGTATTTGACAATAGCCATGCAACATTACATTGATGAACTCACCTACAGACACGGGCAGGAAAATACAGGTTCTGCCAGGACCGACAGAGGTATTTAGAGTGATCGATAACCCGAATCCAGTCTAACTCATCCATGGACACCTCAATGTAGTAGGAGTAAGACCTACGGATGGTCAAAAAACACTGGTTAGAATACAAGCAGCCACATTTCAGGCATTCAATTTCACACTTTCTTCTGGATTTTCAGTTGCGCTGAAAAGGTTATTTGTTCCTACTTGCAGACCTGTATCTGAGATATCCAAGAGATACGTGTTTTCAAAGCAGCTTTGAAAATAAACTCACATGCAGTTACATGAAGACACGTTTTCACAATGACTTAAAACATCCTAACACTCACAGTCCGCAGGAAGTGGGTGAGAGCACTGTCTCAAAAATGCACGGGGACTTTTAACTCAGTTATAAATGTAATAATTTGTATTCCTTTTGCATGGAATAAATCTAAACCACCAGTGACATACTTATTTCTATTGCCATATCAATAAAGAAAAAAAAATATTTAGCAGATCAAAAGTGTAAATTCAAACCCTTCACTTGAAAAAAAAACTAATTTATTATCATTTTCTCTCTGATGTTGTTCTCTTCTGACTCTTCCAGCTGTTTATGATAAACTGTTAGACCTATCACTACTTACACATCCCAAAATTACTTCATCAAAAATAAAAATATAGAAAAGTCATCAACAAAATTTGTTTCTTTCTCTTGCTTTTCAGTTACATTTAGCTTACAGTTTGCTGTTAAGAGAACAAAAACTCAAATTAAAACTTAAAGCCACAGCTATTTCCATATTATTCCTACAACAGTGGTACTCAGAATGAAGCAGAAACTCCACTTGTGGATCAGCAAATCATGAAATAAATGTTTCAGAATATCTTCTTTCTCTTACCTCTTAATGTACTAGCCTGCAACATTCACAGGCATTTCAACAGTGCCATTGTAGCATTTATTCTTCTTTCACACTGATTTCTAAAAGAAGAGTAGCTCTTTCAGAGTTATTATGCAATACGATGCATGGAAGTTTTTTAAACATTAATGTCTTTGTTAGTACTTCCAATTTTTTGCTAAGGACTTAGAGAAGTAGATGATGTTCTGGTTTTAGCTAAAAACCCAGTCCTATTTAGTGATTTTTACTTTCCAGTTTAGTCTCTTCCAAGAGGCTGCACTTCCTAAAGTTAACAGCGTGTTCTTTGCAGGCAGTGTGTGCTACTGGCAGTGATAACACCTGATGTTTGCAGTTACTGCCTGGGACTGGGATGCAGAAAGGGTCTTGCTGATACTTACTCCTACAGTGACCAAGGCCACTGCTGGCTCCTGTGTGCCATGACAGGGGTGCTGGGTAGTAAGAGGGGTCACAAGGAAGTAAAAGGTTGCACCTCCGGGGGGTAACAGAGAGGACATGTGACCAATGAGAGTATTCCATCCCATATACGACATATTTAGTATATTTAGTATAAGATCATGAGAGTTTATGCCCTTCTTCCTTCTTTCCCCTGTTCTGCAATGGCCGGTGTCCAGGGAGGACTCCCTCCAATCTCCTGCTTTTGATCCGGATCTTGAGTTCCCGAATCAAAGAATCACAGAATGGCCTAGGCTGGAAGGGACCTTAGAGATCATCTAGTCCAACCTCCCTGTCATGGGCAGAGACGCCACCTCTCGACTAGACCAGGCAACACATGGGGACCAAGCGGGAATAGAATCCACAACCTCGGTGTTGTCAATGTTGCCAGCACCACGCCCAAACCACTGAGCTAACTGGAATCCAGCTCCTGCATCCAGCTCCTGCTGCCACTGAGCCTGGGGCTTCCCCAGTGCCGCCTGCTCTGCAGCATCAGTGGGGATTGATATCGGGGGAGGAGTTGGGTTCAATATCGGGCTTATATATAGATGTATATAGTTCTTTATTTTTATCATTTCACTATTATTTCCATTAGTGTTTCACTAAAGCTGCTCTAGTTTTTCTTCTCTAACCCATAAGTCTCTCTGCTTAATTCCCTTTTCCATCCCATTTGAGGGGGAAAGAGGGGGTTAGAGAGCATCTGTCCATGTTTAGTGGTCAGCCCAGCACTAACCCATTACAGATGTCTAAAGTGCAATTGCTTAAAAATTCTTAAAATGTTAGGTAACACTGTTAATACTAATTTATGCACTTTGAAAGGTAAAGCAAAGTCTCTTAAGATGTCAATTGCATCATCAGCTTTCACATTCACACCAACCAGATGTGCAATATTCACAACCTATACAAACACGCTATGTTTTAGAAACATTATCATTACTAATCTATGCATATTTGACCTAATAAGGTTCCAGCATTTTAGAGTTTGAGCAGTTTGGATCCAAAAGTTACTGTCTGTCCTCTGCGTGGTGGAAATTTAAGGATTCTCAAATCACCACCACTAGACTAATATAAATTCGTAACCAGCATACAACATGATACTTCTTTTTCCTGAAGGTGACAAGAACAGAAAAATTGTCCCAAAAATACATAGAATGCATTGGGCTGGGAAGGGCGTCTGAAGGTCACCGAGTCCAACCTCCCCTTCAGTGAGCAGGGACAGCTTTAATTAGATCAGGTTGCTCAGAGCCCCATCAAGCCTCACCTTGAATGTCTCCAGGGATGAAGCTTCCACCACCTCTCTTGGGCAAACTGCTCCAGTGTTTCACCACCTCATAGTAAAAAACTCTTCCTTATATCCAGTTTAAATCTACCCCCTTTCAGTTTAAAACTTTTGCCCTTTGTCCTGCCACAACAGATCTTGCTAAATAAAGTTCCATCATCATATATAACACTATGCCTTTTATTTTCCCTAAGGATAGCATCTTTTTTTCAGAGGTAATTTGGACAGCTAGTCTCCTTGGCACTTTTACATCTCAGACTCATCTGTTAACAACACCTCTAAACTAGAGGTGCAAAACACACCTATTAGTTTGTACTTGGTTCTGCTGAGAATAAACATTATCTATATAAAGATATCCAGTAGACCAGAACTTCATAGAGATAGTTAATATGAATGAGTAGTTTAAAAAGATGTTCAACAAGAAACCACCACACACAGTTGCTAAAGCATCTCTTTTGGAGACATTATTCATGTATCCCACCAGCACGTATTAGATAAGTGGCTGATAATTCCTAGACTAAAAGTACTCAGGTTAGAAAGGATCTCTAGAAAAAGTGAGAGCAATCTTAGAGCAAGTTCCATAAGGTCCTGGCTAGTGAAGTTCTGCGTATCTCCACCGCTGATACCCTTCACCTCTCTGTGCAAACTCTTTCCAAGTTAAACTACCTCATTACAAATTCTTTTCCCAAGATTTAACAGGAATTTATCTTGTTGCTTGTACCCGCCACTCTTTGCCCTCTCAGCACACAGCTGTAAGAGTAGCCCAGTCCTGTATTCTCTATATTCTTCCATTAAACAGGCACAGATGCCAAGAACTTCCCGCTTCTAAGCCGCCTTCTCTTAGAACAGCAAATTCTCTCAACATCTCCTCGTACATCATGTGCTCAAGCCCTCAGCACCCTGGGTACGTCAGTACTTTATGCTGAAGATCCCAGAGCTGGACAAAGTACTCCAAATGCTCCCTTTTCCATTTATCTTGGACAGTTAAGCTACTGGGGGAAAAAAAAGTGAAAATTTGCATACTACACCTGGCAAGATGAAAAAAAAAATCTAAAAACAAACTTTGCACAGAAAAAATGAAGAATTCAGGATGACCCAGGAACTAAATCCTAAACCATCGTACCCTCAGTATTTTATGAAGACAAAAAAACCTCTAGAGTAGAGGTCTATCTTGTCTGACATTTGGCCAGCAACAATGGTCCATTCTACAAATTTCAGAGGAAGGGCACAGGACATCAAGCAACAGATAATTCTTTTTAGTAAGCTATCCAAAGGTGAAGGATTTTTCCCTGAGCTTCAGCAGCTGCCAAGTCTTCATTTTGCACCCTGCAAATGAAGGGCATTTTCCAAGCTACAAGCTCTCTGAAAATCGCTGGAGAACTCTGCATTACTAGTGTCTCTCTAACACTTTTCCAAGTTTAATAAAATCCGTTGATAAGTTGCTTATAAATCTGGTTGACCTTCTAGGACAAGTAGTATAATATTGTATGAAGTAGTTCCTGGTACCTCTAAGCTCTACTTTTCAATCTTTCTAAAAGGAACAGGGGACAAGCATAAATGTCAGCTGAACTGAATCGGGAGAACTTCCTTGAAACTATTAAATAGCTAAAAATTCATTAAGTTTGTTATAAATTACAATAGGATTCGTATTTTTAAAATAATTTAATTTACACAAAATGAAAATCGAAATCAATAAAACATTAGTACACCCTGTTCTAAAATAACACAGCTTAGGTAAGAAAACTAAACGCAACTGCGTTTTGCAATTCTAAACTGTTAGTCTGGAGGTAATATAAAATTAATCTTTTATTAAAAAGGTAATAATGTAAAAATTTTAAGTAGCTTGTTTTATTGTTTCTAACAGAAAATTACTTATGAATACCTACATAAACTGTCTATAAAATTTTACAACCTGCCATGACAAAGATTTTACAATTAATACATTCAATTTGTCAGATAAAAAGAGCCTTGCAATTTTGCTACTTAAGCAGTCACTCAGTTCGAATGTGCATAATTTGATCTTTCCTGCATTCCACAATAATCTAAAGTAGCTGAGCATAAATTAGCTAAGGCATCCATGATAGGTAATACTTCACCAGTCTCACCATGAAGTGTCAGTTAGTTCGTAATTCACATTCTAAGTTTTACTATCTCTGAATAACTGTCCAGGTGTCTTATTTCTTAACAGTTTTGATATGTTGAAAAAAATGTGAACAAATATTCCTTCAATGTTTGGAATTTAAATAGGTTTAAAAAAAATATGGTTTCTCCAAAAGAACTAAAAAACTGTTTTCAAACTAAAATAAAAGAAGTTGAAAACTAAATAGCAAATAAAAAAAAAATTACAACAATTTAGCAATACAGAAAATACACTGAAATATTACGAGGTAGTTTAGTGTCATAAATATGGGCCAGTGTGTAAATAACTAAAATTGCATTTAAAACCCAGTGTTTTCAAATTAAATTTGTCATGGTCGTCTCCGACACTGTATCATGGTGTTTCTAGGAAACATTTAATGAATACTTCCCATAGATACACTGCCACCAGTACAAACTGCATGACCTTCCCCTTTTTATGTCAACTGGGCACCTACCGACTATCTCTGTCCCACAGAAGAATTCGTACGTGGTTGATTATCGACGGCTGGCCTAGTTTAATTTCAATTCCGGAACGGCAGTCATCATCGATCGGGTGTCGAGAGAAGCCATGATCCAAGTCATAGTTCTGAGTATCCCCATCTAATAAAGCAGACTTAAGCTCCCCTTTCACAACCTGCGCTCCATACTTCATCGTCGCAATATTTTCCCCCGGTACTAAGAAGAAAAGGAAATAACTGCTTAATTTTTACTCTTTCATGCTGTAAATTACACATTGTCAACATCAACTCTATTAGGGTTGGAATAAAGATTTATTGCCTTTATCCTTGCTTAGCCACAAACACATGCTCTCTCAGAAAGAGAGGCATTTTAGAAGTTCTGCTTGTTCCGTTTCATTTGACACCACCTGGGTCTTTTACGGTAGTAAGAATAAGTAGTGATAATTTACTAGTATGTAGTATCTATATGTTCAGTTCCCTTCATAATTTTACAAAATTCTCTTGTACCTTCCTCATGCAATCATCATTTTCTTCCCAGTTTTAAATTAAAGTTTTGGCCTATTTAGTCTCTCCCTGTGATCACCTCTCACCATACCACTAAAAAAACAGTTCTGCCTTTTCTTTCATACTTTTTCGTTGTTCTAATTTCAGTTGAGTTGCAGTTGTTTTTTTCTGAAGTGGAAGGAAACTGGAAAATCACACAAAATGTTGAAAATGTGGATTCATCAGGTATTTGCAGAGCGGTCTCTACAGTGGTAGAGGCTATTCTGATAGCTATACAAGCTTCCCGTACTCTGCAAAGCTAAACGAACACGAGTGCCACAGGAGACTTGGGCTTTGAACCAACACAGTAAACTGATTTTTTTACGCCCTTATTTCACAGTTATAAACTTGTTACATCCTAGGAACAGACCTTTCATCAAGATAACGCGGGATAATGATCCCTAACTTGAACTGCAACATAATACGCTGATGAACCACCCTGTTAAAAAAGACATTTTTAACAGTTGTCTTTCAGGAGAGGAAACATGACCTGAAAGCTAAGTGATAAAAAGCTGCCCTTTAACTCTTCAGGCAGGTTGGAAACAGAAGTATTAATTTTAACAGGATGTTAAAGTTAACATCTAAAAGAACAGAATTTGAAGTGGTAAAATTCTAACTGTTTTGTAGTACTGCTACATAAAAAACAAGAAATGCACAACTTTGAAATTTCAAGCGGTCATCAATGTTTCCACAAACAGAAAGAAATGTCAAGAGCCTGAACTACTACTAAAATAACACAGAAATTCAATTCCCTAAAAAACTGTGATTTTGACAGAACTAGAAATTTTGAGATTAAGAGCATAATAACACATAAACATGTGGTAAAAGAAGTCAGAAGTCAGTTTAATTTTTTCAGATTTATCTACTGCACTGTGCACAGAATGCCTTGCGTTAAGACTTTTACAAAGCCCTAGCATTAAACTCATATTTAAATATTAATGCCTGTAACTTCTAAGAGAGAACAAAGGGGAGATGCAGTTCTGAAAGCAGTTATCGTTCTGAGGGCTCATCATGCCTGACTGCCAGACTACAGTGTAGGCTTTCAAAGAACATTTAACTTTATTCTTTGCTGTGGGCCAAGTGCTCTTTATAAATCACACATTAGAATACAAACTACCACTATCTTTCTAAAGCTCAGTGTAAGATACTGTTGTTGAATTAACAGAGCACGGACAAAAGTCCAACAAAAGACTTATCACACTTTTTAGGCTTCCATTATTACAATTTTGGAAGACTTGTTTATATTACTTGGGCAAGCATGTAAAGAGCAAGAGAAAATCAAAAGTAGTGGAAGAGAAGATGAAAATCTTCATCAAGTAGAAAACAAGTCACCATCAACAAAGTCATTTAAATATCAAATTACCCACAGCCAACACATTTTTATTTCTGATATTTCTGCAAAAAGCTTTTCTATTAAAATACCACTTCCTCTAGGAAAATACACTTATTACAGCACTCATATTTGAGCAATATCTGTGACACAAAGCAATAAGATATATTGACTAATGTCATTTGAGGAACAGAAATGGCAAAACTAGCCCATAACAAGACATTTCATTAAGCAAGCCCTTGAAAACACATAATAATAGACAAAACTCTAAGCACAAATCAACTACATTCTCCAGACAACTATAGTCACTAAAAGAGGAAAACCAAACACAAACAAACAATGAAACTGATGCTTACTTAACATGCCCCTGTAGTTGAGGTCCATGTCGCGACTCTCCGAACGAATCTTAATGGCATCTAGGATGGCATCAGGTGACAACAGTCCAGAAGGTCTTACAACATTTAGTAGCTCTGTTAGACTCATTAGTGGCAAACGTACTGCTTGCATGATTTCAGCATGGTTTTCCTTGGGGTTATGTTTACACCAATTCATCAAAGCTTGGAAAATATCCTTCTCAGGAGCTGCAAACGAGTCTCTCAGTACAATACTTAGAAGTGCAGCCTGGAAAAGAAAAAAAAAAAACAAGGAAAACAAATATTATTTTTTTTCAAAAGGAAAAAAAAGGGAAATTGAAATAAGGCAAAAAATTGATGAGTATTTTAACATGTAGTTAGATAATCTCCGAAGGAGTGACTTACAAAAGAATTACAGAATCCTTCATGTAAATAATAGGTAATATTTCTCCTAGCGGGTTTGTAATAATTGTATCATGGAATTGAATTGTAAGAATTGAAATGTGAGAACTATTTATATAAATTCAATTCCAATTACCACTTCAAATTTACTTTAGAATATAAGAAGTGTTTTGGGGATTAGGTAGTATGTTCAAAGCATTCTTTTAAACTTAGGCTGTTACAAGAACACTGATTAAAAAAAAATAAAAAAATCCCCAAATCAAAGCATGGCTTGGAATCACCGTTTTTAGAACACTTCCAGCTACTGGGGATTCCTCCCCTGCCCTTTTTCTCTCTCTTTTGATACCAACTTAGAAACAGCTGGTAAAAACTTCAGTGGCTTTTATTCATGCAGAAAATGCACTGACTGCAAAATGAGAACAAAGAGAACTAAACAGCTTTTGAATTTTCACTTAGCTAGCACAATAATTAGGATTTTGCCTAATAAAAAGAAAAATCTCTCATATACACCGGGATTGGTTAAGCCAAAGATGTCAAAGTATGAGCTCCCTGATGAATGACATATGCTGATTTCTTTATTGATAATATGCTCTCAGAGTTCAGATTTAACAAACTGCACATGACAGAGTACAGCAGAGAAAAAAACTAACTTTTTTTTTCCTACACAACTACTAAGTTAGTGGAGCAGAGTGTCTTGTACTTAAGGAATAGACCCCTCACAGCTTTTCTACAAAAACACTTAAAAAAAAATAATTAACCCAGCATTCATTCAAGCTGCTCTCCTGCTTCATGTGTACATTACTTGAAGACACTCTATCACTATCATGTCCACCTCAAAAACTACTCCAGAGTAAAGTGAAAATTTCAATGTCATAGAACAGGCTGTTTCAGGTACAAACATTTAGGCATCTAACACCAACAAAATCAACACACGAAAAAGCCACATCACCCTACACCACCACCATATCATGCAATTTCAGAACATGATGACAACCAGCAATATAAATCACAGCAACCTCCAGACTGCTTTAGTTGACACAGTAGAAAAATCGCCAGCCTCAAAGCAGTGTGTATCAAGAAATTCGTAAAACGGAGTATCTTCTGCTACCTTCAAATCTTTATTTATATACCCTGGTTAGCTTTCAGAAGACGTGTTATATTATTTCAAGAACAGATGAAAAAAAAAGACAAATTAAGGTAAGATGGCCTGCTCCCATCTCTTGGAAAACTGTCAGATTTACTAGCTATGTTGACTTGTCAAAATTAAATACTTAGAACATTCAGAACAGATCACCAGCACTTTCAGGTCAGTTTGGCTTGAACATTTTCAGCTGTCACTGTTTGACTAGTATAAAATGATACCTGTTAGCTAACACATAAACTTGTGGCCCCATTCATATATTATGAAGTTGCACACTGATTAAAAATAACATTCCTGGAGAAAAAAAAAGCAGAAAATGAAAGATATACCTTAGAAAGGGAGAGGAAACCTTCACTGGAGAGCACCTCTTGGGCATTTCTATCCATGAACATACAGCACATACAAGTTAATTTCGGAAGGGAATAAAGACTGGCAACATCAAATGTCATACAGACATTCTGAATATTAAGTATTGTGCAAAGATACTCAGACGTAGAATCCTCCAGTTCTGGGAACCCATATTTATGTGCTAGGCTTAGGAAGTCTAGGAGAACCTCCTCTTTCTCATCTCGTAATGTAGCACGGCCAGTGTAAATATACTTCAGCAGCATGGTAAATGCCTCTGCAGTGGTGTCCTGAAGAGGAATTTCTGCTTCAGGCTGAGATTCTCTCATTCCACCATACAATAATGCTCTGCAAGGAAGATAAAATTTGAGACATTTACATCCTGATAAAAAATCAGAGAAAAAGTAGAAAGAGAAAGGAATAAATCACTATTTACAGCAAGGGGAATTCAAAGGGGATATGGTTTAAGAATCTACAAAAGAAAATCCTTATACTTGACATTTAAAGTGCAGCTCTACTCTGAAAGGAGGTGCTCAATAATAATAATAATATTCTAATGTAGCATGTTTTTATCCTACACAACTGCTCCATCTCCACTTTGAACAATAGGGTGTGAAAAAGAAATTGAGATACGATTCTTATAGCTGTTTTGTTGCTTTTTTTAAATGTAGTGCTATTAGTGAGAAATAAAAATACTTCAGAAAGTATTCTGCCACTACAACAGCAGATTAGCAAATCTGGATTATTGAGCTTCTGTTCCTTATTCTACACCCAAACGTTGCAACTCTGATGAAATCATGAATCTTGAGAAAAATCAAAGTGCTTGCAATTATTTTTTTTTAAATATGCTAGACAGTTTGAATATAATTTGCACTTACACTTCAGTATTAGCTTATCCCTCTGACAAAATTAACTGGAATATCATCAGGAAGTTCTATTAATCACGTTTAGAGTGAAAAATGCTCAGCTCTTAAAAATGTTGGATTAGTGTTATTTCTAACTTTAAAATATATATTCTAACCAGACCTCTTTAAAAATTCAGTTCCAACACATCAGAATTAAACCTTCTAATTGTATATTCCACAGAAACACACCACCTGTACTCTGAGAATCAAAACAATTTTACAGCAGAACTTTTTTTTCCCATTTGAAGTTATCTTTCTCTTGAATTTGTGAAACTACCTTCAAAATCCAATTTAATGAAGGTCAAAAGAATAACAACATGACATGGTATTTATCTTTTTGTATTTGGACACAATGATTTGATGTGCTGGGAAACATACACACAGGAAAGGTCACACTTAACGAACAGATGATTACACACTGAAAAGTTCATAGAGAAACAATGTTTATCTTATCTGCATGAAAATTTCCTGTGAGGCTGACAAGAAGCTATACCTCACCTGAAATAATGGCACCTAGCAGCCAGGATCACTCTGTGTGCTGGAAAACGTTTCTTTTCTACAATAAAGGTAACGTCACTGTATTCTTCCCCGTTCATTAGGGCACCAATATGCTCTGACAGAATGTGAACGTGGTCGATCTCACCCACAGCTGTGTAAGGACGGAGCGGATGGCTGTTACTCATCTTGGAGGGATGGTGGTATTGGTAGCCTAAAGGGAAAACAACCAGTATGATAAAGGGCACAAGTATTAAAAATGGCAAAAGATCAGGCTGTGATTACAAAGAAAGCGACCAGCCTAAGTTACCACATATTGCAAGAAAAATGACACGAAACGGTTTTCTGTTAAAGTTCATTTACAACAGGTCTTGATGCACCTTGCATCAGCAATTCTACCCAACAGAATTTACTTCAGAGAATTCTGTCACCTTGTTGCTCTGTCAATCTACTTGCTTAAAATACAAAGATTCCAACAAAAGCTATTAAAAAATAAAAAACTTTACCATTAGAAAGCAATTTTATCTGAATTAAAATGCACATAAGTTATAAAGAAATAAATAACTTGAACAATCAAGCAAAGTCTTAAGACTCAAGTCTTTCTTAAAGTCAGTGACAAGTGAAAACACCAATGTTCTTGCAGAATTCCAATCAAGTTCCCAGAACTGGAAAAAAAAAATAAACAATCAGGATAACTTTTAATAAATAAGAGACAAAGCCTGCCAAAGAGCAAAGCATTACAATGTACAATTCAACTTTCATGCGCTTTCCAGTTTTGCTGATGCCTTCTTGCTCCCTCATACATGTAAGAAAATAAACCCCCTCATAAACCCCCTCTCAGTCATAAAAGTAGGAGACCAGTGTACACTAACGTCCACTAATGTACAATATAGATCAATGCATTCTATGGAATTATTTCGTTACCTCTTAATTCAAAAAAGGTTTCAGTTTTGTTGGCTTTGGCGTATTTCAGCAAGAGAGGTTTTCTGTAGTCTCAGTGGCAAGAGCATCCACAGGAGAATTTAGATCTTAAAACAGCTTCTATTCTTGCACTTTGATTTACTTTTACATAAAAAGAGGCTGGCTGCTTCAGATAACAACCCTCCTCATTTTCAGAGACACCTCCTGTGCTCCACGGACCAGCCGCTCTTCAAAATGGGTGCATGCTTAGTGCTGAAGAAAGCTGGTGTAGTCCAAAAAGCAGGAAATTATGAGGTTGTATCAATAATCTCTCAGGTGAAATATTCATGACATGAACTAATTTTTAAGCTATATGTTAAGAGTATTAAGAGAAAATACGCATGTTTCCAGTCATTTCTACCCTAACAAAGAAAAGAAAACACATGCACACGGGGTTAAGTATTTCTTGCTCTTCTGTAACACCCGGAAATGCTTAACCCAAAATTCAAGATACTGTAGAAACACGGTCCCAAAGAACTTTAAACTAAACTAAAAAAAGCAACAGAAAATAAGATTTGAGAAAAATATGGCATATTAAATCGATAATGCAGATCACACTTGGGAACACAAATCGGAACAAAAACCCCAGCTCTCCTCAGGCTGTCTCTGCTATTTGAATTAGAAGCTGTGAGCCCGTGTAGCCATTACGGTGGGGAACCAGCAACACTCGCCAAGAATCTAGAGGCAGTCTGACCACAGGAACTCAAAATGATGACTGCAGTCATTCTTCTTTCCTGACAAGAGAGTAAACTAATTTTCATGTTTTTTCATAATAGCAGACTGTTTCTTCCATTTGCACCAATTAATTCACAATTAGCTAAGACAACTCTGCACTAAACAGATTTATGCAACATACACTTCCAGTAACATTTACTTTGTAACAAGTTTAGCTTACATCAATCCAGTTGCACCTATTTATACTAAAAGTAATATCTATCACAACATAATTATCTGAGAGTTTATAGACAACAGTAAAATTGAAATGTTCTCAAAATACAAAACCTTTTATTATAGCAAAGGAGCAAACAAAACAATATACTTTTGTCCCAGTTTGAGCTAAACAAAACCAATTCTGATTAGTGATTTTACTTTTTCAGCTCAGTCTCTTCCAAGAGGCTGCACTTCCTAAAGTTAACAGCGTGTTCTTTGCAGACAGCGTGTGCTACTGGCAGTGGTAACACCTGACGTTCACAGTTACTGTCAGAGACCAGTATGCAGACAGGCTCTTGCTGATACTTGCTCCTACAGTGACCAAGGCCACTGCTGGCTCCTGTGTGCCACGCTGGGGCTGCTGGGAAGTAGAAGGGGTTGCAAGGAAGTAAAAGGTTGCACCTCCAGTGAGTAACAAGCAGGACAGGTGACTCAAAAGTAACAAGAGTATTATATTCCACATATGTCATATTCAACATAAAGCTCAGGGAGGTTATGCCCTCTTGCTCTTCCACTTCTTCAGTGGCCAGCATCCAAGAAGGACTCTGTCCGATCTTCTGCCTTTGACCTTGAGTTCCTAAATCCACCTCCTATACCCAGTTCCCCTCTGCCACTGAGCCTGGGCTTTCCCTGGTGCCTGCCTGCGGTGCCTGGGATCTCCCCAGTGCCAGCACCAGTGGTGACTGCTATCGGAGGAGCACAGGAGGAGGGAAGTCTGGTTCACTATCAGTTTTGTATATACTTGTATATAGTTCATTATTTTCTTATCAGTACTATTATTGATTTATTAAAGCTGGTTTAGTTTTCAGTCCCAACTCCTAAGTCTCTCTGCCTTATTCGCTTCCTGTCTGTGGAGGGAGAGTGGTTAGAGAGCATCTGTCAGCATTTAGTGGCAGGGCTAGCCCTAACCCTTGACAATTTGTTACTCAACTGCAAATCTCATGCCTCAATACCCCTCCAAGATTTCTGTACCTTACAAGTCTGTCACTGGTCTTGCTGATCTTCATTCACAACAGTCAGGCAACTCAACTGCACACACACACTATCAACCAACTTCTGTACTCTCTTCTGCTAGTTCCAACTCTGATTGATTAGGGAAGTCCATTTATGATACTTCATACACATACAAGTACAGGCACATTTCAGTTTTAAAATTTACTTTTACCTCTGTTTTTTTCTACATCCACTCTTATCTCGAAAAAAATAAGAACAGTAGGTACTGTCTGTGTAAAGCCAAGAGACTGTAAAAGCAGTAAAGATAAGAGAATGCCATCAGCTGTACACTAACTTTGTTTCTAGCAGCTGTGGACATTGTCATGTGCCAACAGGGTGAAAAGTTCAAGTGAAAGTGGCTTCCATTTCAGGTTAAATAAATAAAGAGAGCCAAAAGCACACTTCCCTCTCAAGTGTACATTAATCTCTCTCTAAACAAGAATCAGTGTACAGAAGAGCACGAAGTCTGAAGCAGGGACACCTGCTAACAAGCTGAGGATGCCAGTCCTAATGCACATCAAGACCCTGAACTTCAGCAAGCAATGAGAGCAGAAATTTAGAAATCTCTATGTGCAAGATGCAAGACAAACTTGTTCTGATGTTTAATGCTCTCCAAATTCCCGGTACAATGTGCTATTCTAAATTGTCAATTTCAAACAAGAACTGATCACAAGGGATTATGGGACTCAAATGGTTGCTACAAGCTTCTGGTTGAGAAGCCTTTCAAAGGCTGTAATGACAAAGCCATGGAAACTGACAACTTCAAGAAACTATGCACATGCCTTATACAGACTTATGGAAGACTAATGTAAACGTCTTACACGCTTTCTGTGAGTAACGCCAGTATACGGAAGAAGCACTCAAACTTTGTTTACTACTATGCATTTCCAATCCAAGTTTCATCTCTGTTGTGGATTTTCCATACCAAGCAGCCCAGTAAGAGCAGTCCTGCCTTCAGAACATAGAATCATGTAATACATGACTTCAGATCTTCCTAGACTGGATTAATTAATGGTATGAGTTCAGTCAACTCTTGAAACAATTGGCACATTTCTTGTTTGAGGAAGCACAAAGTAACATATCGCTTTAGCTGAGGCAAGTTGCTATGAGCTCACAACTTCCCCGTATAGCTAAACTTTTATTTTTCTCATGGCAACTCAAAGTAGTATTAACAATAAAAAAAGACGGACGTTGTCAGGCGCTTGGCAAAATCCTTCCTTAAATCCCCTCTGGCACATTCCGTCATCAAAGAGTATCACACCTTTCAGAGAATATAGGTGTTTACTCTTCCCAAAGTTCAAAGAACAACACTTAACCAACTTCAGAATAAAAGGCCAAGCCATTTACAAGCCTCTTGCCAGTCCATAACCTATTTCCAGGAGGTATTCCAGGAGTTATTTGCCTCGGCTTAGTTCACAGAATCACAGAATGTCAGGGGTTCGAAGGGACCTTCAAAGATCATTTAGTCCAGCCCCCTGCCAAAGCAGGATCACCTACAGTAGGTCACACAGGAACGCGTCCAGGCGGGTTTTGAATGTCTCCAGAGAAGGAGACTCCACAACCTCCCTGGGCAGCCTGTGCCAGTGCTCTGGAACTTTTTCATAGTGAAAAAGTTTTTCCTAATATTTTTGTCGAACCTTCTATGCTTCAGCTGGCACTCGTTGCCCCTCGTCCTGTCATTAGATCCTGGCTCTGTCCTCCTGACACTCACCCTTTACATATTTATAAACATCAATGAGGTCACCTCTCAGTCTCCTCCAAGCTAAAGAGACCCAGCTCCTTCAGCCCTTCCTCATAAGGGAGATGTTCCACTCCCTTCATCATCGCTGTGGCTCTGCGCTGGACTCTCTCAAGCAGTTCCCTGTCTCTCTTGAGCTGAGAGGCCCAGAACTGGACACAGTATTCCAGATGTGGCCTCACTAGGGCAGAGTAGAACCTCTCTCAACCTATTAACCCTCTCCAGGATGCCATTGGCCTTCTTGGCCATGCAGGCACATTGCTGGCTCATGGTCATCTTGCTGTCCACCAGTTCATGTCATGGAAATAAACAGAAGTCTCCTCAGTGAGTCTAAGGAATCATTAAGACTGCAAAAATCTCAAAATGCACCTGTTAAGCCAGAAGGCCTACAAATAACGTATGCTAAGACCCCATCAGAAGGCACCCTTCTTCACCTCTTCAGCAGCGAGCATGTAAAAAATGTGGTCTAGTATTTATTACATGAGACAAGATGCAACATTACACAATGTGCGTCATGGCTACATGAACTAACACAGAAAAAAACTCTCAGTTTCAGCTTGCTATATTTTCTTTCAGTAAGTAATCTGTAGCATGTTATGGTGTACAAAAACGTGAACTAGAAAATTCAGCAACAACAGCAAAACCCTAATGACTAAACAACTCTCAAACCAGAGCTGCAATGAAGATTCATACTCAGTCACTTCCCTGCCTCACTTGGGCTATCAAGAAAGAATTCTCTGAAAAGCAATGTTAGTTCAACGACACATGGAAGAGCTGGTTTTATACTAGGTACACAAAAAGGAATTTAAGAAATCGTTCATAAATAATTTGGATGTTTTACATAAAACCAATGAAAAATGTTTACATAACTGATAACCCTATTGAAATATTTTTAAATACATGGAAATAAACAGACTATTGCTGGAATTAAAAATTTTATGAAATAAGGCACTGGATTACAAACACTGAGCAAATAATTTCATAACCTTGAAACACTTAAGCTCTTCCTCATATTGTATAATTACCTTGCTAGGTACAAACTAACAGATTTTTCTTTAATATAATTCTCTTACACTGCTGTTTTACCTAGAACTAGAAACTGGTTCACAGTTGATTTGAAGGGATGTCAGTAGTACTACAATTTTTAGTAATTCATTACTTCATAAAATATTTTGCTATGACTTAAATAAACTCCAGCAAGATACAACTTTAAGTACAACTTCTATTGCCATAGACTCACAGAACATGGTTGGTGTGACAGTAAGGCTACTGTACAGACATAATGTGGTTTCAAACCAAATGGTTTGTTTTCTTAATAGATATACACATCTTTTCATTAAAAAAAACCAAACAAGTTCTCATAAGTTCTGGTACAATAAGCTAACATCTCAGAAAATGGGATTTTTTTGGTAACTATTTCAAGGTACACAGAGTATAACCCAAGCAAATATTTAGATTCTGTCAGAACCTTCACTACAGAAGCTCCTTTGTACTTCTAAATAACAATAACAAGGTTGACTGTGGGTGAAAATTGTTACAGAAAAAGGAAAAAAAACTACATGTTCCAATACTTAGTATCCAATAATAACAACGTAATCAATGCAGCAGGAGTTTATAGACGTACAACAGATCAGCAGGAGTTTATAGACGTACAACAGATCAAATAAATTAAGTTGACAGAACTTTTAAGTGTCCTCTATAACCCTCCTGTTATGAAGGGATTAAAAGAAAAGTCAGTGTTCACTCCAGTTAATGATAAATAACCATACCATTCAATGACAGCATTCTAAACAACAATTTAATACCAAAAACATTTCAATTTAAACGATTTGGGAAATTATGCACTGCTCATCTGCAAATGCATTCCCACCACTTCAGCGCTGCAGTGCTAATGCTTTATGCTCTGCTCTGAGATGTGGTCCTCTGATAGAAGAGCAGGAATAAGTTAGCTAGGTACAAAGTACAACATACTAAGTGCAGATAATTTACTAACACATATATAAAACACACAGAAACACACTGGTCCGCTCACCAGTAAAGCTGTCTGAAGATCGACAGTGCACGTAGCCTGTAGGCAGATGACCAACTTCCTGAAAATTAGGGTTCTTCGCCATTCTGAACAACAGACAGATTGAACAGCAAGCTCATAGAAATTCTCTTCAGCAACATCGAGCTGCACAGCAACAACTGTACCATTCCTGAAACGATACACAAAATATATACCATCAGAAGCTGGGGACATGCAGCCTATGGCAAAAGTCATTGAGATATGTATTTCTCAGGGTTGGGGTGTTTTTTTCCGAAAATAAATTCTTTAAAAAAAAATCCTTCCATTCCATGGCAAAGGCTTCAAATAACATTGGAATTTCCTTCTTCTGAGCCATTATTACATTTTCACTGTTCATTTTTCTAACTCTCATAAATGGTGGCAACGTACTGACATTCATTTGTTCATTATAAGCCACAGAATTTTCATTCTGACATTCTTGCTACAGCATTAACACCCCTGAGAATAGTTTTCCCACAAGAGCGTCCTAAGTAGGCCAGAGATACACAAACTGTATCACACATGTTTTATTATCTCTAAGTGCTCTTGCTTAGCTAAAGGTTTTAGGGGGGTTGGGTTTTTTACAATACTTCAGGCAGTTGTAGATCTTTGTCCTGTGCAAGCCTTTAATTTTACAAACAGGAAAACAAAACAAAACCATAGGGTGAGGAAATAGACAAATATAGAGGCTTGATTTGTTTGAACACATAACCAACATAATGAGTGTCTCTCAACAAGTATAAACTATTGTTATTCTTCTCATCATATCTGCCAGCAGGAAAAATAAACTGTATTTAATTTGCTAAACAGATGATCCCTTGATCTATGAATTTGCTGGCAAGAGACACTCTAATCATCTTTAAAGTATATGTTTACAGGAACCAGAGAAGAGAAGGAAGGCAAAATATTTTTGGTATTTTCATGAACTGGGGAGTAATCACACCTTAATCCAGCAAACTGAAAACAGGTATTTGACAAGGAAGATCTCCCAGTTTTGGAGAATAACATGTAATATATAAATATCTGTTCCAAGTAAAATATACTATCAAATTGCCTTGTATTATCAAAATATATTGAAAATCCATTTATGAACCTTCTTGATATGAGTGAACACACCCCAATAGAACACTGACTTACAGATTTGTAACAGAAGACATGACAAACACACATGCACTGTGAGTAGGCTCAAATTAAATCTTAAAACATATTTAAAAAGTGATCCCAGCAGAAGGCTTTGGGAGGGGTCTGTGCGTTGTGCGAACCAGGCAAGCAAGATGACAGGCAAATTACTAACAAGTTAACA
Source organism: Apaloderma vittatum (assembly GCF_000703405.1). NCBI lineage: Eukaryota > Metazoa > Chordata > Aves > Trogoniformes > Trogonidae > Apaloderma > Apaloderma vittatum. Next base: position 50,799 of record NW_009725725.1, read on the forward strand.
CCAACAATGACAGCTTCTTCTAAGTCTAAATTAATTTCAATGAATCACAGCAGTAGACTTGTGAGAGTAGTTAAGTACTAAGACCCCCAAAAACCCTGTAAAATACTGTGTGTACTAGCAAAGAGTCAAAATACTGAACTAAGTTAAAAAAAGGAAAAACAACAACAAAAGAGAAAAACAAGGCAGGAGCGTCTCGCAAAGCGCAGGGGCAGGCAAAGGGGAAAGCAGGTGAACCCCGGAGGAGACGGCGGCCGAGAGCGAGCGACCCGCCCAAGGTCGC